>NC_045735.1:25824164-25833477 GCF_008692095.1 Etheostoma spectabile | reverse complement strand
ATTTTGATCAAAATAATCGTGATTATCATTTTGGCCATAATCGTGCAGCCCTAGTATATGATTACACTTCTAAGGCCACGCGCTGAGAGTGGCATCAGTGTGCGATATCAAACTATAAGACCGTAATACAGAACCTGGTTTAAAGAAGGCGTGTTACTGCATGGCTGTAGACTACTTCTTTCTCACTGGTGTGACTCAGGTACTATAAAGGATAATTTAGAGCGGGGCTGTTGATACAGCGAATACAACCCCAACAGGGTGACCAGGACCAAATAAATCAATAATTTGACACTTAATATAGATTTAAATGGGAGTTTATTGATTTGAATATGATTGTAATGTTTCCACTAATGAAAATAGTCTGTTCCATCTCTACGGTTAGAATCCTGTCCATAGCAACATAAACTGTAGCTGTTTAATGCAACCCTTTGTCTATTACTCAACACCAGCTTACGGGCTGTGGTAGTAGCCGTATATTTTATGGTGTGCTGCAGTGGTGGACAAATTACCCAGCTGCTGTTTTACTCACTGCAGGAATTGACACATTAGCGTTGTAGTGAGCTAGCTAGTGGGCTATCGGCTGCTCTAATTCACATTAAACTGAACATTTCCATTGACGACAAAGTGAGACACAGTGAATGGCTTCTTTGGGAATATTTATGTTGACGTTTATGTCCTCATTCATCTCGTTTCCTTTTTCCCACAAATGTGTACTATTGACTAAACCAGTGGAGATGCCATTATATCTTTGGTTGAAATGACAAAATCAGTGTTTTCCAATCACTTACAAAAACCTGGATTGAAACACAAATGCTGTGATTGGCAAATACATCAGAAATACTGATGTCATAAAGCACCTAATGTTAGGTGGTAATTAGACAATGCAGTTATGATACAGTGGGCATATTTGGTCATCTCAGATTTACTGCTACATGGAAGGCTTGAGACGACTCTTTATTCAGAGTAGTGGGTTGATATGTTTAGAGTAAGTTTGTTTGGTTTCACAGGCCCCGTGTTTATTAAAGTCATAATTGTCACTCTACCAGTAAAAAATGACCAAGACCCAAAAGCAGTCTGTAGACTGTGCAAGCAACTAACGCTTTACCTCTGTTGCCACAAATGTATTGTTTGGGACCGTAGCAGTTTCGAGAGTGTTTTGGTTGATACTGTCTTATTTATTAATAGTGTTGTCTGTCTCTCCCTCTCCTTAAGTCCATCTGTATTTCCCTGTCCGGCTTTCCCTTCTTCTATGTGTGGTGTTGTGATTTGTTTACGCTCTGTTGGCTAAGGGGGAGTATGCATCCAACATCTACTGGGGTTGGGCCGCAGCCAATGGGTCAGTTTAGTGTGTTGTTAGCTCTTTGTCAGAGAGTTCTGCGTCTCCACGTTTTTTCCACCCACCACCCTCCCACTCTGAGGCCTCCCTGGGAAGTGGTGTGGGGACATAACTGATAGTAAACAAAGCTTTAGTGGGAGCTAACTGGTTGTCTGCTGTAGGCTCCTCTCCAGGTCACCATTGTAGGTCAGGTACATTCAGGGAGGCAGGTTGGTTGGTATGTCTTTATTGTTACCTGTGGAGGACAGGTGTTAAGTATGTTGTGGCAGGTAATGGTAATAGAGTTGCATCTTAACAAGTTTGTCATTAGTTGATTCATTAATCTAACTGTTGATTATGTGACTGGGCAATTGCTCATTTAGTCTTTATTGTACAACTATAATGCAAATGCCCATCACAACTTAACAGAGTGTTTATTTGTTCAGCCAGCTTTTTATTTACATTAAAATAAAAAAGAGAAAGCAACACATTTTAGAATCTGCTTGGTGTGTAGAACGGATAAATAAATATGATACAATCTGTAATCTAAATTCTTTTCAATTATATTCTGTCAACTGTACTAATAAAGTAATTATGTCAACACCAAGTGATAATAACATGGCACCGAGTCAATAGTCTTCTAGATGAAGAAGTTTTTTGAGCATACTGACAGCTCGGTCTGCTTGTATGCGTCTCCTGTATATTGGCAACCCTCCTTATAATGCAGTATGCTTCTACTCCATCTACTCAGCGCTGATAGTGGGAAAGCTGTGTCAGCTACTCTGAACTGTGCATAAAAATGAGTATCAAGAAGTACTTAAAGCTCTGCTAAGAGTGCAAAGGCCCAGCTCAGCATGCAGTGCAGAATGGTGGTATTTATACACTTCAAACAAATGGTCAAATAATTGATCAACAACTATTAAAGGTATCAGACTATAGGATTAGCAGCTGTGAGTTACCTTGTCACATTCAAGTAGGACAGTTGTATGTGTCTTATGAGAAGTTGCTGAGTAAGATATGACTTCATACATTTATGATTCCAGCTTCCCCTGTATAAAGATGTCAATTTTACAGTCAAGCTTTTACATATATTATAGTAATTTAAGGGATATTCACTGCTGGAAAGATGAATATTTATTTAAATTGGGTCATTTATGTAGTAGAAATGTGAAATCCTTTAGAAGCTGGTCCTTCTAGACCAAGAAAAGCCAGAAATTTATTTTGGCTCATATAGATAAAAGACAACAACTCCCAGATTGCACTTGTTTGCTTCCCTACAAGGCCACTCCAAAGCCACGCCTACGGTTACAGAGGGAGTCAGACAAGTGGGGTTTGTTGTCATTAACCATATATGAAACAACGTTTCACTTTGGTTCAAGTGGTGTTCACATTTAAATATATAAAAACACATTATCTAAAAACAACATACGAGAAGGCTACATTTTAGTGCACACACATATAGACTATACAAAAGTGCATGACTACTTAACGTTGAGCATTTAAGACAGACCAGGGATAGGACAGACAAAAGACAGGGCTAAATAGAATGTAACAGAGCACTGATTGTTATAAGTTAGGTTCCCCATCTTTGGAGCTCACTGATAGCTCTGTTAGCTAACACATTGGTAGCATTAGATCTTGGTGGGTCTAATGAATTTGCGTGGAATGCAGAATGGTCGCATTTAACAGGCACAAACTCCACCAGCAGTGAGCAGTAGTTGAATACAAGCGCCACATTCTGCACCTCCGTACATACTGTATATGCACTGTATAGCGTTAGCTTTTCACTAGCTCGAACTTCTGCCCTCATTCGTGTTTCTGCTTTCTCGTACACCGCTTTCGACGTCCCATCCGGCTAGCGGCATCAAGCAACATCTCTGGCTCAAGATGGCTGACACTTAACTCACATCGGGTAGTTACAGTCCCACCCCCTATGGGTGGGTTGACACATGCGGAAGATTGGCTGTAGTCCATAGTATCTGGGCAAAATTGCCTCCGATGATGCAAAACAACGATTTTTTGCGTATCATAGTTTTTTTTCCCAGACAGACAATACAGCGAATCTGGTCTCTGGTCTGGGGGACATGAGGGAGGGAAACGCGGTCATCAATACTTCTGTGTTTCTACTGATAAAAAGCTAAATTGACGGTGAAGTACCCTTTAAATATCTTTGGTTTTTCACTGTTGGTTTAACAAAAAAAAACTATTCGAAAAGACATGATCCAGAAATTTGTTTTTTTTCCCACATTTTTGCCTTTATTTGACAGATGACTGTGTAGGAACGAGAAGCAAGAGAGTTTGACATGCAACACAGTGCGTTATATGGTAATCGCTGTAAACACTCACCTGCCAGGCAAGGTGTTCATTTTTGACTATTGTATAGTATTTAAATACCAAACATTTGACGGTAATTGAAAAAATAATAGGGACATTAATTAACATAAAAACATACTTGGTGAGTTGCAGCCCGTAGTATTTCTTTACCTAAGATTCCTATGCACTAGACAGTGTTATTTCTTTATGTTTTAAGATTGAGAGAAATTCACTTCCTCCCAAACTTTAAATGAAAGAGCACAGTCCTTTGTTAGATTAGTTTCTAACTATTCTAACAGTGCCATATACAATGCCTGTAGCCTATATGCCTTCTTTCCATTACAATTTGTCACTTTTTTCAAGCACTGGTCAGCCTAAATTTCTCTTGATTATGTCTTGGCTAAAATGTGATCAAGGTGATATCTCAACCACCTACATGACCGTTTGTTTATGCCAAATACATTTTAACATGCTCCAGGTGTGAGCAGGTGTGCAAGCCACCTCTTATACCCTGCTTTTGGGGCCCTATCATTGATTAGAGAGTAAAAACGTTATACTTGAAGGTATTTGCTGTGAAATATATGTATTAGCTTAAATTAAAATCAAGGGCTTCTGTGTACAAGGTAGTCAATCAATACGTTTTACTTAGAAGAAGACCTTTATGGAATACATCTGTAAAACAAATTCCACCTAGGCAGATCGTTTTACTTTGTGATGCAGTACATTGTATGTAAAATACCAACGCAACAGAAAACACCTTTATAGTTTATTTAAAACACAACAGCTCTGCCATTATCCCTACTTTTTATAAAGAGTACATATCAAAAATTGGTTCAGATTGTGTCAGAGAGCGTGATTCACTTCCTTAGTAAAGTGGGAGGTTGTGGTTTGTGGTGCTGCAGTAAAAGGCATTCTAATACTTTGTCCCCAAGGGTAAATATAAGAAAAAACAAGAATGAAAGCTCTAAGAAGCCCATGTTGATCTGTTGCAAGTGCAATTTGTCAATTGTCACAAGTTCCTTCACACGTTGTTGGTTATGGTATCAATATGATTGGCTGTACAACTTCCATGTGCAAAAAGGGAAAGCAGGTTGATTCCAGCTGGATCATTGATTTGGAATTATGTTGTATAAGGCTTGGTCTCAGATTTGTATGGAGTTGGGTGTTACAAGCTCTACTCTGGTGTATATTTACCTTTTCAACATCTGCCATGACTACAACCACCCACAACCATTTTGTCATAAATTACCAGTTACAAGGGAAAACAATTGATCCTATCAGTGGTACTCTAACTCAGTCCCTTCATCCGCATTCTGTCCCATGTCAGACTTATCTCATTTACATAATAATTTGAATAGGTGTTCATTACTATGTGTCATTTGCCTTGTGCCCCTGGAGTTAGTCTGCTGGTGCAAAACAGTTGTCAGTGATGCATTAACACAGTGCTCGGAAATTTTGTGTTGACGACATGGTCAAATTTGGTTAAGGTAGGCAGTTTTATATTTCTATGCAGCAAAACTGCTGTTATATCTCATGGATGTGAGAAAAGCTGGGTTCACACGTAATATTTTCATTGTTACTTGTATCATTTGTAATGCAACTTACTAATACTGCAGTCGGCAAGAAAGGCCTGACCAATTCTAGTCGTCCACTTTTTTTTTAATAGAAGTAAATGAGGACCAAGGAAGACTCTGCTCACACCAGGATGTCACTTTGGCAGGCACACACCAACTCTCACCATACTCTGTCCATACTGCCAGGGCCCATTTCACTCTTTTTTTCACCACTCTCTCAATCACATCATCATTTATTCCTATTGCTTGATCAGTCCCTTCTCCCATCACTACCACATTTCCATTATGCCTAGAGGTAGAGTGTAATTACTGTTGCATCAAATTTGTCTTCACAAATTTAGCCAAGTACAGATAATTAACAGGTGTATATATATAATGTATATAATTATATATTATATACAAATGAGGTAATAATATTTTTTCTTTAGTTATTTTGTCAAGACAGACCTGGCTAAAAGGAAATAAATGGAAGATAGTAAAGAGAGCGAGATGACAGTGAGGAAATAAGCATGCAACGCCCTTGGGTAGTGATGTTAGAGTGTGGGTAAAGTCTAGGATTAGCTGGGGCTCTGAGTGCCGAGGGAGTTGGGGTCTATCACCCAGCCCTGTGATGCTGTGCTTGTGGACACCCTCTAGAATCTGGCCCTGTTAGCCAGAAGAGTTCAGGGCTCAAACATTACTTCACTTCACAAAAGACAGGGTTACTACAATAGAGAAAAAGGGGACAAGGGTAGAGAGCTGTCTTGCCCAAGTGTCAGTCCTCACATGTCCATTTAAGGATTTTGTAACATGAACTAGGCTTGTGCCTTCAAGCTAATGAACAGTTGTAATGCCACAATATTCTGCAGACTGCACAGTGGCACAAGAGATGTGATGCTGGGGATTTATCTTAGATTCTTGCTGTTAATGATTGATTTTGTAAATGTACGTACATACAATATATATATTTGTAAGTGACAAGTAACAAATGGCAATCTTTGTTGAATGAATAGTTGACGTTAAAAAGCAACAGTAATTGAATGTCATTGTGGCCTGTTTATATCCCTTCCGGCTCTTAGAGTGGTGATGCTCTAATTGTATGTGTCTCTGTGTGTTA
Source organism: Etheostoma spectabile (assembly GCF_008692095.1). NCBI lineage: Eukaryota > Metazoa > Chordata > Actinopteri > Perciformes > Percidae > Etheostoma > Etheostoma spectabile. The sequence continues at coordinate 25,827,179 of NC_045735.1, read as the reverse complement.
GTATAGGATGTATTGTAGAGAGCGACCAGCAGCTGCTGCAGTGCAGGGATTAATCTTACACTGCCTGTTTCTGCTGATTCAGGGGGGACTAGACAGACTAACGCATCCCTGCACTTTTCTAAAAAAAACTGTCAGTTCTGTTACCAACCTGCAGGCAGTAATGTGCTTTTTTACCACATGTTGCATCAGCTAATGTCATAAAGGTCTGCTTCTAACAGCCATTAATACAACATGAGATCATTCCAGGATACCAGATCTTACACACAAGCCTGACAAGCACTGAGAAGGCACCGTACCCCAGCCCCCAACAGCTCAGGGCGCTGGTTGAGCACTGGCAGCCCACTCACTCTGACATCTCTCCATTTGTGCACGAATAGGTCCTGAGCATGTGTGTGTGTATTTCAGGCCTGTGTGTAGGGATTATAACAAAAAATTATAATTCATTTTATATTAATTTAAAAGCAAATTCCCCACTGGGATCAATAAACACTGTAAATAAATTAAATTAATTATCCATGTGTCCTATGCAGACACTATATTGTTGTGCTAAAGTTAACAGCTAAATTGAAGCTAGTTACTCCCTTTAAGAAGTACAATTGTGGATTAGAAAAGTCTTGGTTTTTGTGACAGGGCTCATGACCAGCAGCAGTGTGGACAGTTTAGCATGTTAAGCCACTCTTTTCCTTTCCCAGTGCTGGAGGACAGCAGACAGCATAGCGTGAAGAAATGTCTATCCCGCAGCCCTCATGTCAGGAATCCTGATGAGGTTTATGGGGCAGAAAGGGCACTGTTTTCCCCCTGAGGCTGTTGCTTGAGCTCCTAGCTATTGCTCCTGTCTCTCACACCATACCTTCTCTCTCTCTCTTCCCTCTCTCTCTCTCTCTGCTGTTTCATACACTCATTAATGCTTTTTTCAAATCAAATAAACACAATGGTATATGATAGGGCTCAATAATCGAATTTTAATCGCGTTCACGATTTGGACTTCCACGATCAAATTTGCGTGATGAGCGAATTATTTTATAAAGCGTCATTTCATATGAACGCTCCGTGTTTTTTGCAAAGCCAATCTACCGCTCCGTAAAGCCGTCTGCTCATGAGCCAGTCAGAGTAGTTTACTGCACCGCAGCAGTAGTTTCTAGATGTAGACAGTCCCAGAGGACAGAGTAGCTTGAGGAAAATTCAACAGATAGCAGTCGGTAATTAGTCAGTTCAAGGTTTACCAGTTTACCATTAAACGCAAAACTTTGTCCCATCTGTTGTTTTCCGACAACAGCAGTGACCAGTGCTAGTCAGTGCTGTAGTTAGCGTCTGTTAGCTGTTAGCTCCTCTAGGACGCACCGGTGCTAATGTCCCGCATCCGCTGCAATGTTGTTTATATGGATATGATAATTTGCATTACAGACCCATTTCGTCTGTAAAGCCGTGCCGTGTGGATCTTTCTACGCTCTCTCGTCCTACTCTCTCTCCTCTCTCTCCTCTACATCTCCGCGCTCGCCACACAGAGCCGCCGGCACACTTCTGATATTTGTCTACAGTTTAATTTTTTTTAACACAGTGTAGATTGTTAAGTATGAGGGGCAAACCAGTATTTGTACCAGTGTTTCCATGGTAACTGCTATCGCGGCGCTACGGCGAAGAACACAGAAGAAGTTATTGAATGCAGCTAACTTCAGTTGGTAGAGTAACAGCGTGGGAGACGCAGCGTGCTGTACCGAGACCGAGACCTGGACCTGGCCAGAGATGTGACCCATGGCCAGAATATATAGTTCATAAAAAGCAGCGCAGTGAAGATACAGACGTTCATACACACGAGTGTGTATCTGCCATTCGACCCGTGCGGACCCGTTCATAATGATCAGCTGTCTCTCTGTTGTAGCCTAGGTGCCATCACTCCCTCTCGCAGTTATAAATAGCCTATGTGACAAACAATTTGTTTTGGTTAAAATCAACAAATAATCGTGAGAATAATCGCGATCAAAATTTTGATCAAAATAATCGGGATTATCATTTTGGCCATAATCGTGCAGCCCTAGTATATGATTACACTTCTAAGGCCACGCGCTGAGAGTGGCATCAGTGTGCGATATCAAACTATAAGACCGTAATACAGAACCTGGTTTAAAGAAGGCGTGTTACTGCATGGCTGTAGACTACTTCTTCTCAGGTGGACTCGGTACTATAAAGGATAATTTAGAGGGGGGCTGTTGATACAGCGAATACAACCCAACAGGGTGACCAGGACCAAATAAATCAATAATTTGACACTTAATATAGATTTAAATGGGAGTTTATTGATTTGATATGATTGTAATGTTTCACTAAAAAATAGTCTGTTCCATCTCTACGGTTAGAATCGTCCATAGCAACATAAACTGTAGCTGTTTAATGCAACCCTTTGTCTATTACTCAACACCAGCTTACGGGCTGTGGGTAGTAGCCGTATATTTATGGTGTGCTGCAGTGGTGGACAAATTACCCAGCGCTGTTTTACTCACTGCAGGAATTGACACATTAGCGTTGTAGTGAGCTAGTAGTGGGCTATCGTGCTCTAATTCACATTAAACTGAACATTTCCATTGACGACAAAGTGAGACACAGTGAATGGCTTCTTGGGAATATTTATGTTGACGTTTATGTCTCATTCATCTCGTTTCCTTTGCACAGCTCCTGTATGTGGCACACCTGTAAGTTAACATTAAATATTTTGCAATGTAGTTAAGCTAACTAATTAGCGTTGTTCCTTCGGCTGTAGCGATCATAGACGGTATATAAAAATGCAGTAATAGACGCTCACCAGATCTGCTGTCATTGCTTGGAAATTGTTCCATGTTTCCCCACTTTTTGTCACTTTTGATAAATTATCCAGACTTCTGTCCTCCAGAGTGAATAGAACTGTGTCTATTGCAACGATGTGTAGCAACTGTCTGTTATCAAGAAAATAACAACACCACATTCTACATTAGTATCAACCAAGCCATGTAAGAAAGTTAGAGTAGCTGGGATGCTGTCTGT
>NC_045735.1:25823367-25824139 GCF_008692095.1 Etheostoma spectabile | reverse complement strand
GTGTGTGTGTGTGTGTGTGTGTGTGTGTGTGTGTGTGTGTGTGTGTGTGTTCTCTTCCATTGGCAGCTTGAATGTATGAATCAGACTGTTCAAGAGACTGTATCATACCACTGAGATGGAATCACAGACCAGTTTTAAAGAGGTGGCATGAATGGCTGGCTGGCTGGCTGAGGAAGAGATATTACCAGTTGATGACGTTCTTACTATTAACAGTTTTTTGTTTCAATAGCAAGATACAGAACATACAATTCACACCATGAACACATCTCCTATTAATTCAATAATAGATCCAAAGTAACTTTTAACTGAGGAGGAAATAAGATACCCAGGTATAAGATACCGTGATTGGGCCACTTAACATTTTGAAAAAGAGTAATTGATCCCGATTAGTCTACTAGATCTGCAAGGTTCGGACACAAAAAGTAATATATCATCAGCATAAAGCATAAGTTTATGTACCATTTCTCTTACAATAACACCTGGGAAATTAGTCTCCCCCTTATTTGCTTCTGCCAATGGCTCTATGGCTAAACAAAACAACAAAAGAGAAAGGGATGAGCCCTGTCTTGTTCCTCTTCCTAGAGCAAAGAATTTACAAATGAACCCGTTAGTTTGGACTGCAGCTTTTGGTTGTTAATACAGCACCTAAATCCATTTAATGAAAATTCAATTCAATTCAATTTTATTTATAGTATCAATTCATAACAAGATCATAACATATCTCGAGACACTTTACAGATAGAGTAGGTCTAGACCACACTAGACTGCATAA
>NC_045735.1:25809967-25823345 GCF_008692095.1 Etheostoma spectabile | reverse complement strand
AGTAGTTCCCTCCAGAGCAAGCAACAGTGCGACAGTGGCGAGGAAAAACTCCCTTTTATGAAAAAACCTTGGATAGACCCAAGCTCTTGGTAGGCGGTGTCTGACGGGCCAGTTGGAATGAATAGTGGCAATAACAGTCACAAAAAAAGATAAGAAGAGAAGGAACAGAGACTAAAAAAAATTGTAGTTTATTTTGTAATGGTTCTTGGCATAGCAGGGCACTGTGCGGCATTATAAGGCACAGCAGAGTGTAGCAGGGCACCGCAGAGCATAGCAGGATGTAGCAGAGCATCGCAGGACGTGTAGCAGGACCACGGCGACAGCTGCAACCATGATCTTGGAGCCTCCCTGATCCAATGAAACATGCTGGGGGAAAAAGAACATTAGGACTCCGGGGAATGTCTCCCCAGAGCTGCACACAAATGGAAAGATAAAGGAGCTCAATGTGTCAAAGAAAGACCCCCTGCAGTCTAAAACTATTACAGAATAAATAAGAGAGACAGGGTAAAGAGAGGAGGCTGGTCTGGCTGTACTGCCCTGCCTCCCTCTAGTTTTATCATATTAATGATTATATGGTAAATTAATCTGACGACTATGAAGAGAAGCAGAGAAGAGAAGGGGTGCCACCTCTGCGGCTATAGGCGGACGCTGCGACTCCTCACTCCCTAACTATAAGCTTTATCAAAAAGGAGAGTTTTAAGTTTACTCTTAAATGTGGTGACGGTGTCTTCCCCCCAAACCCAGACCGTAAGGTGATTCCACAGGAGAGGAGCCTGATAGCTGAAGGCTCTGGCTCCCGTTCTACTTTTAGAGACTTTAGGAACCACAAGTAACTCGGAATTCTGGGAGCATAGTGCTCTAGTGGGACTATAAAGCATTAAGAGCTCTTCTAGATCAGATGGTGCTTGACTATTTAGAGCTTTGTAGGTCAGGAGAAGGATTTTACAGTAAGCCAATGCAGAGAAGCTAATACAGGAGAAATATGATCTCTCTTCTTTGTTCTTGTCAGAACATGCGCTGCAGCATTCTGGATCAGCTAGAGAGACTTAAGGGACTTAATTGAGCATCCTGATAATGAAGAATTACAGTAGTCAAGTCTGTAAGTAACAAATGCATGGACTAGCTTTTCAGCATCGTTTTGAGACAGGATGTCCATGGAATATCTGAAGAGCTACGCCCATGAATAAACCCCACCTGATCAGGATGAATTAAAGAAGTAATCGCCACATTTAATTTGTTTGCCAATTATTTTTGAAAAACTCATAACATGTAACTGCATCAAGGAAATTGGGTGGTAATTCCAACAGTCTCCTGGGTCTTTACCTTTCGAAGGCAAGGTTTCCGCTATGTCAGCAGCGGCGCACCGCTGTATAACGTCACTGTTCCTGGTTAGTGGGGATGCAAATGGCTTAAAGCCAAAATAAAAAAAACGCAGTAATGTTCCCTCAGCATTTTGTTTTGTTGCTAAACTGTGTGTATAATGTGCAGGGACATTAAATCACCAAGAAAAGGTATCCTATGGTACCGTCTAGTTGCTGTTTTTATTGGAGGTAACGGTAGCTAGCGTTATCAAATAATCCCACTGACGGCAACGTTGTTGTTCATTTTTTGGCACAATGACTACATTTACATGTATATAATATTTAGTTTTTTGCCATTATTTTGAAAAAGACAATATTCCAACTCAGCTGTTTACTAGGGCTAATGAAAGTGAATATTCCACTAATATTCCCGTTTACATGTAGCCGCACAAAATATGATTTTTCAAAGTTTACCAGTGGTGGCGGACTTGTTGGACCGCACATACACAGCGTCCTGCATTTATTGCTTTAACCAGCTTCTTGAGAAGGTTGGCGTAGGGATTTGTGCACATATCCAAAACCTTAGTGATAGCCATGTCTTTGATAATGTTTAAAATTAGCTGTGTTTCTCCTTCTTATCAGGTCTGCAGCCTCGCAAACTGCTGGCTGGTTGGTTTGTTTACAGCAACCATAGCAATGCACAGAACTGACCATAAGCCGTGAACAAAATGGGCGTAAACTGCAGTAAAATCCCTGATTGAGGCGTATATTCCTAATGCGCTGTATACTTGTCCAAAGAATACCTCTAAAATCCGAATAATGCCGGTATATCCCACGTCTTAATCGGCAAATGCTAATTTAGGATAAAGGTCTTATTCGGAATATCCAACCGGAATATGCTGCTCAAATTTGGATTAATGTCATATTCTGAATAATAGTGTAATCTTGGTGTGCATGTTTACACACACACTGCTTAGTAATTACGGTAGTAGTGGCCATAGTTAGTGAAAATGTAATGTGAGATTTACATTGCAAAATGTGTTATGTATCTGGAATTGTTCAATGGCTATGTGGAATATCTGTGAAGCTAAACGAATCACAGTAGTAATATTCTAGTTCAGTTGCAAAAAAAGCTAACAAAAACCGCCCTCCATAGTATCTATAAATGCCATCGCCTTTTGAGGGCATTCAAATGTCTTAACGTCTTGGTGTCGATTTTGAGCTTAGCAGGGTTTAGCATTCTGAATCTCCCCTCTTGCTCAAGCAGTTTCTTCTTACACTCCTTAAATTTGTCACACTTCACCTGTGTTGCTCTGGAGGCGTCCGGAAATAGCGTTATGTTGTTATCTCACCAAGCCAGCTTGCCCTTGTTTCTCGCCACCCGCAGCCCCAAGTTCCTATACAATGATCTCAAAAATCTCTCTTGCCCGGGCTGCTGCCTGGCGATTCTGTGTGCACGTTCGACGCCCAATTCTCTTTTAAGGTGGAAAGTTTTGTCTCAAAACAAAAGAGTGCCTGTCTAGTCCCAAAGTCGTCTGAGATCTTCTCCAGTTCTGAGCCTGTTGCTTTTCTGCTCTGGGCGCAAGAGCACCGCCATCTTGGACCTGCACAACCCTTGGGGTTCAGTAATAAACTAGTCAAACAAAGGTGTATGAACTATTATTGAAAACAGTGACTACAAAACATGAACTAATAATTTAGAAAGAAAACTATTAACTACTAGAAAAACTATTTGTATATTAAACAAATGACACAGATGAAGTGTAAGTTAAGTGGGGACCCTAAATACACTGTTTTGTACTATACATCCCTGCACTCATTAAGATCTCATCTGAACAGATTTTTGTCATTCAAACAACTCATTAAAACTTTTACAGGCAATTTGATAAAGTAACAGGTTTTATTTGAGCCCCATTCCATTCATACAGTTAATGAATTTGGATATGGAAACTGACGGCTGGGTTAGCAACGATTAGCAGTTAGCTCCGGTCAGGTCCAGTTAACTCTACCATAAAGATAAGGATAGGATCAGACTGTCGCACAGAGGGTGAACAACCAGAATCTGATAAATGACGTGGCGTATCTATGGTTTATTAGTACAGGTAATCCCACAACAAGACCACCAGCACCATGCTGCTACTAACGAAAGCCTATGAGTCCTGAGCCTGAAGGGAAGGATGACACTGCATCATGCGCACAGCGCAGAACATCTCAAGGGGGAGGGGCTAGAGGCCGCTGGTCTTTGTGCACTGTAAAAAAAAAAAAAAAAATACATTGTTTATTGGGGAAAAATGTAATTCAGATTTTATCTACCTTTGCGGGGCACCCAAACACTGGCCTCAGCTCCGCCTGAGTGCAAATGCTTCTAAATATCTCCACAAACCTTTCTGAATTTCTCTGGTTACATATCTGTAAAAGGATAAATAAAGCAGTGCAATGTGGAGCTTCCTTTCCAACGTACTACTCTCTCATTACGTCACGTTACCCCCCTCATTTTCCAGTGCGATCTATCATCTTAGCATGTTTTGCTGGGTGCAAGGTTATGTTGTATTTCACCTCCTGGAATGACACACACCTCAGTCTGAGTTCTGCAGCCAGCTGGCAACTCCTCAAACTGTCCAATCCTCTCCTAGTTTTTGACCGGCCCCACCTCTCCCAACCCCAACAACACCTGTGCTATGAGCTGTGTTGCTCTCTGCTTCTGGTAGATTTTTGCAATAACTCCATATAGCACAAATTACAACAGCAGCACTGTCTACGAGGGAAAAAGTCAGGGTAAGCAGCTTACTTCATCAAATGTCCACCTACTACTCCTATCCTCATGATTATAATTTAACTTTAGGTTAAATTCTTCTATAAATATCTGCCTTGACTGATTCTAAGTGGAACTGAGAATAACCTGAAGTGCTTCCCCTGAATCTTGCATGAGTTGGTCTAGTTCCTTATTGTTCACTGTTTTCCTTCCACTTCAGTTTGGTAGAGCCATTCAGAGAAATGGCTGTGTGTCAGAGTCCTGCTCCCTCAGGGCTGTTTGTCCCTCCCTACTTTACTACTTTTGCTCTCTCGTGGTCTGGTCTGGTCCTGGCCTCTCTTGCTGCCACTGTTGCTGCAGTTGGCCCAGCTCTGCCTCAGTTTTCCATCAAAACACCAAACCTCAATGGAGCATTCAAGCCCAGGCCCGCTCCAGTGTTGCCCCTCCCTCTCATCCCACCCTGTTCTGACTCTGCCTTCTTTCTCCCTTTCTCACTCCCTGCACATTTAATGGTCCTGTCCAGGAAGAGGTCCTAGCTCAGACTTGAAGACTTTTATAGCTGTATCTGAGGGATTGAATGAGCTGAGGAAAATGTTCTTGAACGCTTTCTGGGGGGAAAAAAACTAGTAGTATAAATATTATGTGATGAGTAATATTACTGATTAACGCCCATGCCTGCATTGGATAAATTGCAATGTCACTACAGTTCACATTGTAATAAAAGGGTGTATTTTCTAGGGCTTCAAGAATGCTTATTTTTTTGTCATAGGTAAACCTATTGATTATTCTCTCAATTAATTTAGTAGAATAAATGTCAGAAAATTGTGAAAAGCTGCCATCACAAAGCTCAAGCTGATGCATTCAAACTGTTGGTTGTGCAAATTAGAGATGACCCAATACCATTTTTTGCTTCCTGATACCGTTTCTGTTACCTGAACTTGCGTATTGGTCGATACCGAGCACTGATCCAATTCCAGTGTGTCATATATTTTATCAACTGTATACTACTATCCCTGTATGGATGTGATATGATTTCTATCTTTAAACACATTATACAGGTTAAACACAAACAATGAATGCCACAGAACTTTTTTTTTAATCCAGTCTGACAGTCAGTTATAACGAAAAAAGAAAACATAAACTACTCTATAAAAGATTTTCATTCTTTTCCTTTATTACGTGGTATCGGATCGGTGTATTAACTCCAGTACTACCCGATACCGACACCAGCGGTTTTTTTTTATTTACTGTCAATCGACATTGTATGTTACATTGTATGCTCGCATATGTTCTCAGTTGTCCTATAATTTGTTTATTGTTCAAATAACAGAGTTGTGTTTAAAGTATCATTAGGACATAGAACAAAAAACTATTGTTGTCTGCTGGAGTGGTCAGAGAATTCACTGCAAATGTGTCAAGCCATTGTGACAGTTTACTAGAAATGAATAGGGAAGTTACGTGAGCTATGACTGTGTGTCAGTAAAAACTCAAGTGAAACTCCTTTAATCTGACCTGTCAGCTTTGCAGTGTCTTAGTCCACCAAGATACAGGCCAACTGTGAAAAACATCTCTTCTCAGAATTTATAATAAAATATATTGCACAAAACGACAGGCTGTGACATTTAAGAACGGCTTGTTCATTGCTAAGGTCATATGGTCAAAATGAAATGATTCATTACAAATGTAATAACAATTTATAACAAGTTATTTCACCAGTAAATTGCAACAAAAACAACCACTAGATGGGAAAAGGGTATTTTACAATAACTTTTTTTTTTTTCGACAGCAGCTGCAGACTGTTGTACATCCACTGTTGGAATCCTCTACTGTGAAATACAGCTACACTTATACACTGGGCAGCTGTCAGCATTTAACAGTTTTTAATCCAGCTGCTAGCTGACGGTAGGCTACCATTACCTTTTGCCAGGTACAGTGCTGCTCATGAGTATAAATCGTAAGGATCTCGGTACCCAGCCCTACGGTCAGCTCTGCAAAATTTATACTGAATTTTCTATTTCACAGGTAGCTGTGCTTTATCTGGTTGATGTTGGACAGTAAAGGCTTGTGGCTATGACTCCTTCATCAGGTTAGAGAAATTAACTCACTACTCTCCTGCTAGCCTGGCCGATCAAGGTTTTTAAATGTCACCATCAGAGTAAACAAAGCGGAAAGGGTGAAGATGGCTATCAGCTGAGATCGTAACATTGTGGACAAACAAGACCATCTCTGCGTCCATCTCCATCACTATACCAGAGGGCGCTGGGGCAAGCGTGGAGACATTTAGCCAGTGTGCATGCGTTGGACGGTGAGCTGGGTGGCTTCTGTGCCTGCGTGGGTTTCCAGCAGGATGTCAGGAGCCGTGGTGTCCTTTTGGTGAGACTTGATCCTGAAGTGCCAGTGCTATTCAACCGGGTGACTCTTTTTCTGTGTGCCGATCTGACAGCCACATTCTGATGAATCCTGTACAAGTTAAAAGTGCTAATGATAACATTTCAATAGAATCTTACCTCATTCGATGTGACAAGTAAAACTGACAGTATTTTGCTATGGAGACAGTGTGACTTATCAGGAACCTCAGCTGCTGTGCTTTCTTTAGCTTGAATTTATATTAAAAGCATCCATTAAAACGTGCAACCCCCTTCTTACCCATATCTATTGCATTGTTTACTTTCTAGGCAGGTTAGCATAGGAAGTGCCATGCTAATCTTGTATTTACTGTATAATGTACTGACTGTGTCATGTCTGCGTGACTAGCTTTGCAATATATCTCTTTCCATGAAATTCAGAAGGGCGGAACAGTGCATAGCAGTGCAGTAATGTGAGGATTGTTCTCCATTCTTTTTGAATTATCATGAATGTATTTGACTGCCCTTTTTGCACATGTAACGAAGGTGTAAGAAAATCAGAATGGAAATTCATGACAGTTGTAAGCCTTTCTATTGATTTGTAATGCCACTACATAATCAGGCATGATGACTTCAGTTGTCAGTTAAAATACAGGCTGTTAGTGCTGCTACTCTTGCAGTGGGAACTGCAGTTTACTTATTTGTAAATTTCTCCTTTTGAACCAAAGGACACTTTTGCTTCCACATTGAAAGTAACTGCCATTTTTGACTTCACTTTGTAATTTAAAAATAGCTGTTATCGTATTTGTCTCAGACAACTCTCACAGAAGCTCTACAGAGGCATTCAATCTGATTGGTTATGGAAAGCACAACAGAGAGTATCAGTAGAGAATCATTGTTAAATAACTTAAAGGTCCCATGACATGGTGCTCTTTGGATGATTTTATATAGATCTTAGTGGTCTATGTAAAGTCTCTTTCCCAAAATTCAGCCTTGGTGCAGAATTACAGCCACTAGAGCCAGTCCCACAATGAGCTGTCCTTAGGACGTGCCATTTCTGTGTCTGTAGCTTTTGAGGGGGGTGGCAGGGTTGGTAATGTTGAAAATCTAGCTATAAATCTTAGCTAGAAAAGCTAAGATTTAAATGAATCAAATCCTCGGGGCTCCGCCCACCCTGCCCTGCAGCTGTTTTAGTTGCTGCTTTCAGCTTCAGTCTCTCTTTTCTTTGCCTTTTTTAGCAGGGCGGGTGGTTGCAAGTAACCACGGCAGTGGCAACTTTTGCTGAGTTTTCTCCTCCTTTCTTTAGAAGAATTGCAGTAACTCCAGCAGCGACAATGCATTGATCTCAGGCTCGTACACTGAAGGCATTTCATTGGTTCTTTCTAACCGGACAGCGAGCAGTGATTGGTGGGCGTTTTCTGCAAGATCATATCAGATGATTGATCTTTTTTGCTCCTTTATCGGAGCCTATAAATTATTTATTAATGTCGAAGTGAAAAGATAATTTTAAACAATATATAAAAGAGTTACTATTGGAAATAGTTACCAACCCTGCCTTTAAGTAACATTTTGTGTGTGTGATTATGAGGACACTTTATAAACTCTACTGTGTAGTGAAATAACCAGAAAAGACAAACAGTTTTAGCTGTTTTAGGTAGTTACGCTGTGATGCTGGCGGTCCTTCAGTTAATAATATTTTCAATATTCTTTCCCTCTCTCCATTTTGCTGTTTTAGAGTGAAAATCAAACAGGTTGTCCTTGCAAAAGTTTTTATTTATTTTATTGTATTTTAGTCTACCTCATTGGAAAAGTGGTTGTCAACCATACAAAGGTTTTACAGTGATCCAGATCTGATTGCGAGGGGAAACCCGGGATCTTTTACTATCAAGCCGTGGAGTGGTTTGTGTGTTTTCACCAACTTCTACCCGAGATCTGGCAGTTTCAGGATTCTGTGCAGCAGGTTCATTTTGGTTTAACCATTAAGAAATCACCTACATTTTGAGAAAATGTAGCTTGTCACAGTATATTTATCATAATTGTGAAAATCCCACTATGTTTGATACCCTTGAAACTCACAAAACACCCATCACTTTAAGTACTTGTATTTGTATACAGTGTGATTTCCTCAACCAGATGTGCAGCCTTCTGTTCAACGATTACTGGTATCTCTTTTTGGCTTAACTGGCATAAATATCCAGGTTTTTGACTTGTTTACAGCCTTCAGTACCACTAAGTTTGAGTCTAGATTTGCTTTTTCCCTGTAAATCTTTTTTTTTTACCAGTCTATCTTCTGCCTTTTCTACTCACCTGATACGCCACTCCACAGGTCTTCTTTTTCCCCTCTATCCTGTTGTTTTGGTCCATTGCTGCGATCTTTCTTCATGACCTCCTTTGTTTCTCTACTTAAATGTGTCGCAGGTCATTTTGTGGTTATTTGAGATATAAATACTTCACATTATAATTCTAAACAAAACTTTCAGTTCTCTTTGAACCATTTTAACATGTATATAACACAATTCAAACATCTTGCTTAATAACATTACTTTTGAAAGCATGATTCATAAGTCTACTTTAACATAGCCATCATAGACATCATCCAGCCCCTTAGAACTCACGTTTTCATTTGTTCCTGTATGATCAACCAAGAACAACATCTGCCTGCTCAGTTTTGCCATCCCTGAGCTTGTGCGTACACATGTTCCAGTTCAGTGTGTGTGTTTATGTGCTGACTTTTCCATCTCTCCAATTCAGAGGTTTCTTAGGGAGTGGGCTACTTACAGCTAGTTTTTTTTCTGCTGAAGGCTCTGGAACTTATTACAGTCTGAGGCATTTTCATAAACGGGCCATTCAGCTGCCCCTGCATGGCTCTGAATGGGACAGTGTCACCAGGAGAAAGAGAGTTAATGTGGCATAGTTAGTCTTGCGTCCTCCCTATTACGGAAGACTGGTGTAGTTATTCATACTACTGTTTTATATTATAGTACTGTGTGCATTAGATTTTAAAGAATACTACATCTCGGTAATTGTGTTTGTCTAATTTACATTTCCTTACGCATTTTACAAAGTGTCAAACCTTACTTCAAATAAACTGCTGTCCCGTCTAGCAAATATGTCCAGAACAAAGAGATGTGGGCTAGACAATAACGTATAAAAAGGTATTTGTTTTTGTGGGAATCATTTCCTGGCAGTGACACCAGTCTTTTCCATGCTTTCCACTTCATTGCAATAAAAAACAACTGAATCTAAATTTAGGCTTTATGGTAACTATGTAACAATATAATTCTCATAATTTTATAAGTGTTTTTTTATTTACTACATTGAGAAGAGTAGCAAATCATCTTTCCCTCTAAACTGTGCTGACTCTGCAGACCCCAGCAGGAATGATTTAGAGCCAAGGGGCCACACAGATAATTTGCACAAACTTCAAGAGTGTTCAGAACATTTTCCTTTCAGTGGAAAGTGAATTACAGATAAAATATATGATTACAGCGCTGCTAATGAGTATAGGAACCCTTGCTTAAGTTGACTAAAATGAGGAATAAAAAAAAAAAAAGCCTTAATTAGAAATTGGCATGTTTTTTATTTCAGTTAGCCTAATAGCTGGTTTGATTTTATGGAAAGTACCCTATGCCAATCTCTATGTATGGTGAAGGGTATGGGATGTGGGGGGCTATTTTAATTCCAAAGACAAAAGGTAACTTTATCAGGATGCATAGTATCCTGGATCCATTAAATAACTGGCCATCCATTAAATAACTGCCTGTCTCTATGGGAATTTAACATAGAGGTGTTAATACTCATGCCCCCTGTATTTTAAGGAAGAACATTTGTTTATTTACAATACATTATTCATTCACAAATGTGCACTCTTCTTGGTCCAATACAATGTCAAAGTGAGGAAAGAGACCTTTAGTAAAAATTTAGAATGTATTATTAGACTCTAAACTACTTTAGTTAGAGGTAGAGTTCAAGGCCCAGATCAGACAGAGCTTGTCCTAGCAGCTTGGCACAGTTTTTTGTAATTGTTTCCAATGAGAGTGAAGCGTTTTGCTCGCTGATTTTAGGTTACTGAGTGCCTCACGTTTTTCCACTCTATGCGCCTTACATTTTTTGCAGGAGCACCCAAGCTCATCGGGTAGAAAAAACATCAACTCAGCTCTGAAAAGCACCCAACGCTAGAAAAAGAAAAAGACACAACTGGCTTCACTCTGCCAGTTGTACTGGCATTGCACTGCATCTTCAACAAAAAATGCAGTGCAATGCGTCTCACGTTTTGCATCCTGCAATCATGCTCTGTCTGATCGGGGCTAAGACTTTATCATAAAGATGACCTCCAACATCTACTGGGGGAATTAACAGTGCAGTATCTCCTTAAATCAAAATTATCATTTCAATTTGCATCTGCCAGACAGCAAATCAATAAATAAATCTCTAACTTCCTGGAAAACATGGCCTTTTCCAATATGGTGCTGACAGTATCCCTAAATTGTTTCATCACTACATCACTGTGTGGCAGTAATCCTTTTCGGGGCAGGCTGCCTCAAAGGAAACAGGCCATCGTTGTGATTAGGATATGATTATAACAGTCAAGTCATGATGTCTGTGAGGAGCTAAATCACGGCAAGCGTACACACAGCGGAGATCTGAGAGGGGGAGGACATTTGACCTGGAAAAGGCTTTAATCTGCAGCTGAAGAACTCTGATGTTTGATCAGGATTATCGTGTTTACCACTACATGGGCTTGGGACAGTCAGCTTGGCATCTTGTTTTTCTCCCTCAATTACATGTATAGTCACAGTTAATTTCTGTGAGATACTGAAATTTTCTCCTGTTTTATCTTGCAGGTTTCCCAAGAAAGCAAATAGGTAAGAATCTTTATTTTCTCATATTTTTTTTGCAAAGATATGTGCATGTTTATGGATAATCCTGTGGTCACACACACATACACACCGGTGGTTTACATGTACACAGAGCTCAACATGAGGAAAATGAGGCAGGTTTTTACTAGAAACTAGTGTGCTGCAACACAGAAGTATTCAGAGCTTGAACCAAACATCCCCCTCCCATCCCCTCTCTCACTCATGTACACACACAGAGACAGAGTGAGGGACAAAGGGGTCCCTCTTCTGAGGGCGGTCCATCACTGCCTTTCACTGTGAACAGAACAGTGGCCTTTCACAGTTGGGGCTGGTATAGGCAGAGGCAGCCATACATTGCCTCCCAAGGTTCAAGCCGGAGTCTGGCCTTGTAGCACCTCCTCTGATGAGCGTCCTTTCTCTGGCCTTGCTCCCCGTGCACTCAGCAGAGCGGCTCCACATCCGCTCTGGCTGTCACATTATACAGTAGACGCACTCAGCACGATTCATACACTAAGAGGTCCTCTTGCCACATTATTCTCAGTGCTGAAGTGAACAATTGCTGGTTCTGTGTGTTGGTGTAATTTCTCCCGAACACTTGCATGCATCTTGTGCACATATATGGTAGTAGAACAGCGAGATGACCGCACATACTGGGGAAAGGCCAACACTTAACCACCTTTTTGTGGTGGGATTACCTGTTTCTCATGGGTTTTTCTCTTCCTCTAGAACCAGCAGCATTCTCAGTAAAGACCCCCCCCCAGACAAGAAACCCAAAAGTGACAAAACCTCACTTCCCTCCAATGAGTTTGACCCTACAGGTAACATTCCACTTTCGCTTTCAGGCTCATAGTCTGTTCTGTTTTTCTTGGTCCCTCTTTTTCTTTTTCTCTCTGTCACATACTCTCTCTCTCTCTCTCTCTCTGTCTCTCTCTGTCTCTCTCTCTCTCTCTCTCTCTCTCTCTCTCTCTCTCACAAGGCATGCCGGCTGGGATGGGGAAAGGTGGTGTGTGTATCTTGCGCTATGATTTGTGCTCTTGTTAAGAACTGTACATTAATTTTACTTGTGTGGTTTGATAAAAATGTTTAAGTCTTACAGCTGGAGCCTAACGACGTGTTTTGAACAGGAGTTGGAAATGTTTTTTTTCTTTTTGTGTTAATTCAGCTAACGGACATTATAGTATGTCTTTATTGGCTAAGTATGCATTACACAGCATCATACCAACTGTTTGGCAGAAGCTTATGTTACATTACACGTTGCAGGTTTTAAGCCGATAAGCAAAGAAGAAAAAATCTGCAGCTGCATGTTTAATGTTCACGTGGTTTTAGCCGTGTACATAAATCAGTGCACTGTGGGTTTTGTACGTTCGAAGTGGTTGGGTGGTCTCGATGCATACTTGAAGGGCACAAAAAAGGCACTAAGCCTTTTATGCACTCCAGTTTCAAGTTTATGGCAGGGTGAGATTGTTAGGGTTCAGAAACAGACTAGTTTGATATGGTGACACTCCCTGTGGTATTTGTTAACAATCAGGGCAGTATGATTTGAGATATGGCTGCAGCTTCTGTATCCAAAACAAAATGGAAAATCCTCTGCACCACATGGTGGCTTATCTCTTTATGATGCAACAAAACATAGGCAATATGTGATCTTTCAGTGGTTACACAAGACATGCACTTGTTGCCTTGTCTGTGTGTATCACCACACTAAAACCTTTTGCCATGTATCTCTCTGATGGTGTGGTCCGTTTTGTGAATGATGCAGTGATTAAACCAAAGTAAGTGTAAAGTAACCACAGTGAAGCAAATTGGTTCTTTAATTATAGTGCTCATATTATGCTTCTTTTTAGGTTCATAATTGTATTTAGAGGTTATATCAAAAATAGGTTTACATGGTTAAAATTTCAAAAGAATACCATATTTTTGTTGTACTGAACATTGCTGCAGCTCCTCTTTTCACCCTGTTTGTTGAACTTTCCATTTTAGCTACAGAGTGAGTTGGGAGTCGCACATGTGCAGTACCTAGATCAGTACTACAAGCCAGTCAGAAGCAGAGGACGAGGGTGTGCCACGCTAGCAGCTAGGCGAGCATTATATCACGTGTTACAAAGTGATGCACGTTTGTCA
>NC_045735.1:25808765-25809957 GCF_008692095.1 Etheostoma spectabile | reverse complement strand
GGAAGTAAAGGCAGGACTACAATAGAGCTGTTTGGAACAGTGTTTTCTGTTGGAGATGGTAAAGCCCTTTGGGTGGGGATTTGGGGATTTTTCTCTTTGTTAACCTATAACGTGCACAACAAGATATATAACACAACAAAAGGAAAGGGAAAGACCTAAAAACATAATATGAGCACTTTAAAACTTTTAAAACTTCCTTAAGTCTTTAAGTCTTCCTTAAATAAGAATATTGTTTCTTGACATGATTCATATTTAAATTGATGTTCTCCCTTTTTGCATGCCTGCATGGTTTTCGTCTGTATTTCTATTTATCCCTTTTTAGTCATCCGCATGAACTTTTTAACAATCTTTTCCCAGATTGTCTCCTAGTTGCACATTTTCTGTCATAATTAGTAAGTGGTTAATAAGTGGTTTGGGTTTATGAAGGATCGGCAAGAGTAGTCAGATACTCTGGAAATGGATGTTAACACTGGTTCCTGACATTCACATGTTTCCAAATGAATCATGTGCAGTAATTAAGGTATTAATTGTCTTTATCTTTAAAGGCGTAAAATATACCGGACATTTAAAAAAGGGCTTGGACCTAGACCGGCTGCAACTTTGTTTTGATAATATTTATTAGCAGCTCTTTTGCCACATAACTTAACTCAACTCACAAAACCACCTTTTGGTCCAATATAGACCTTAAAATGCATTGAGTACTATTTAATACAGTCTATGATTGAGTTTAGCTGGAATTTAACCAGCCCTGGCTTCATCGTGCTAAAATGTTTTGCAGTGTAAGCTTACTGAAGCTCTACTATTTCGGGTAACAAAGCCCACATATTCTTTTTATTATAATAAGGAACTGGTGCATTTTAAAATCCAATCTGCACTTAAGCACATAATTTGAATGCAGGATACTAAGTTTTGAAAATTGAGGCCCTGTCATTGAAGTTGCAATGGATTGCTAGAGTGACATCTTTAGTAGAAGTATTTAAAATGTTTTCCTTTCAACAAAAAAATGAGCAAGACTGCACTGCTGCCTGTCTAAACCATTATGTTTTAAACTACCTATTTGTTCATTTAATTTTTCTTCTCCTATGATTGTTTCTCCCTCATGATTTTCTCTTTCCTGTTTTGTGTTTCCTTTCCTTTTGTTGGTTCTTGTTTTGTGTGTGTGTGTGTGTGTGTGTGTGTGTGTGTGTGTGTG
>NC_045735.1:25767092-25808755 GCF_008692095.1 Etheostoma spectabile | reverse complement strand
TGTGTGTGTGTGTGTGTGTGTGTGTGTGTGTGTGTGTGTGTGTATTTGCTGCTGTGCTGTCTGCACTGTGGTCTGCGTTGTGGGGGCTGTGAGCAGAAGCTCTGGTGGTACAGAAGAGTGGCAGCAGCAGTGTGCTAGCAGAGGGGAAGCCTGAGTCCTGTGGTAAGATGCTCCTGCTGGAATGGCTGGTGTGACAGCTGCATCTAAACTTGCTTCAGATCCTGGTGTGAAATTGCCACTAGATGTCTGTTTTAGGCAGAGAGACTTTTATTTTTTTCACTTATTTTTAGTCATTATAATATTTGACTGCATGGTCAAAGGTCTGAGCTGCATGCCCCTCTGAGTTGGTTGTATAATCAGTGCCAAGAGATCATGTTAACTGGGATATATAAACACAAGATTTGTTTGCTTTGTTAAATTCATGCTGAAGAAAACAATCAATACGCAATTAAGTTACAATCGTTAACCCGACTTTGTCTGAAAACTGAACGATGCTTTCTGCACGTTTGAACTTCTCCAGCAACTAAAACCTGATGATATGTGGTTTGACAGGCTGCAATTAACGATTGTTTTTGGTATTTTATGCCCAAGGTGACGTCTTAAAATGTATTTTTTAATTTAGTCGCTTCATGAACTGAGAACTATTTATTCACTATCATGTAAAACAAAGATGAGCAGCAAATCCTAACAATGACAACTTGTTTGCCAAAATACAGCTAAACACATTGCTTTCATCTCAATTCGTGGACGTTTTAGTAACTATTTCCCGAATGAATAATGGTCACTATTGGAATCCATTCCAGGGTTTTCCCTACTTTTTTATAAGGCTTAGATGCAGCACCCAAGCCATTTTGGGCACCACCTAAGCCAAATTAATGTAAAATCAGTGTGAGCATCAAAACTGACTAAATCTCTTTACTCAGAACTAATGGTTGTAGTTGGTCCCCAGTGGACTTCTTAGCAAGTTTTGTCAAGCTTTTTAGTCATATGCATTATCTGCTTTAGCTTTTCCAATGTTTTAGGCACAGATATGGTGACAATAATGGTCCAAAATTATGAAATTGCTTATGTTTTTTAATTAAAAAACAGTGAATTTTCTTGAGGGAGGACCCCTTAACCCCCCACCAATCGTTTACCTACGTCATTCACAAACCTAGGGAAAACACTGCATTGTGGAAGACCTTAGCAGCTGTGCTCGGTATTTAAAAGATTTTGGATTACCAGGATGCAGTTGCATAGTTTACTTTAAAATATAATCTTACACTTGGTCCCAGGTAGCCTGGTTGACACCAGACCTTTCTCAGTTGTAACTGAGAAGGTACTGGGTAGGTTTATTCACAGCCCATGTCAAAAGGGGCGTCACCAACAGACGCCGCTCAAATGCCTCTGGATGCGATTGTATAGATCTTAAACCAATCAGAGTGATAAAGGAGATGACATACTATATGCTGAGCGGTGGAAAAACATCTCAACCAGCGAGCGTGGCAGAGCCCGTTCACAGAAATTCGCTGTGCTATTGTCATCATGTAAAGCCCGCCTCAACGTTTGTGATTGGTACCTTAGTTTGGAAAAATTGGAAATGGGCTTGAATGGGCTCTTGGCCAGACGGACTTGCAGAGCAAATCTCAAATTTGCCAGAAGTTTGTCAGGGTTTTCCCAGGCTAGGTCCCAGGTCCTTATATTGATGCACAGTTTCAGTTAAGTGATCATCTAAATGGATTAGAAAGGAAGCACACACAAAAATAATGCTTGCATACGTACAAGGACTTTATTTTTCTTAGAGTAAAGCTAAGTGCCCACTGAACAAGGTGACATTTCTTCAAAATCCACATTAGCAGACTCATTATTGATTGTCTTCATAACACTGTTCTCTTGGTTCTTGGGACACGTTCTCACATTAATGGGGAGGTTGGGGGTGTGGCTCTGATCAACTGCCCCTTTGCCCTTTTGAAAGCCATGATGTCTCCCTCTCATGGGTGGGCCAAATTCTCTGGGCAGGCAAAGCAGAGAAAAGGGAGGTAATGAAAGCTCAGATGGGCCGATCTGGAATCTTGCCCCTCATGAGGTTATAAGGGGCAGGATTCCAGATCGGCCCATCATTTTCTCAAAGGCAAAGCAAGATACCTAGGACTCAGTTTACACCTATGGCCATTTCTAGCCTCTGGGGGACCATAGGCAGGCTAGGAGAACTCATCTTAATGTTAAAAACCTCATAAAGTGAAATTTTCATGCCTTGGGACTTTTAAATCATTTAAAGATTTCCAACAAAAAGACTTCTAGCTGGTGCCTGTCCTCACATGCAGTGAATTGATAGAAACAAATTCTCAAATAAGAAGTAACACTTTCTGCTGATGTCTAGTCTCTGTCTGGGACACAGATTATCAAGATAATCCTCAACTATCATATTCAAGAAAGCGTAGTTCCTTCTGTTTGAATCAGTTTTCTTCATTGTGTCTGGTCTTGCACCAACTTAGAATTGAAGAAATTTGCAATTTGATGAAAAGCCTTTATCACAGAAACAGCACTTTTGACAGACTTTTAGAATTGAGGGTAGTGTGACCTTAGCATGCTGTTATTCTAATGACTTGGGTTCCTTCTTTTCTTGATTGTCAGTATTTAAGGTCAGTTTATTCTCTAGAGTACATTTCCATGTGTTTTAGCAAAGGGTGCCGATTACAGATCAGTCAAGCCAATGAATAATACATAAACTTAGATGAGATGGATTAACCTGATCAGTGACCATGTAAGCGCTTCCACGTCTTGGTTTAAAAATGCCAACCAAAGATCTAAAATACTGTGAAGCATAAAACACAGTTAAACGATCAACATCTAGAGGCAAATTCACACCAGATCTTTAACCCATATGGCTTCATCTGTTTCCTTGACACCCATGCCCTCTCCCCCTTTCCCTTCCCCCTGCTCCCTCAGCTCGATCTTACCCTCTCCATAACCCTTCCCCCCCAGCCTGAGGCTTTTGCCACCTCTAACCTCTCTCCGTGTATTCGCTCCTGTTCTTTCCTCTCCAACCCCCACCCCACCACTGCCCATATTGATTGACTGACCCGCTGGTTGATTCTGCACAAGAAACCAGCTCAAGGCTCACCTTACTCAGTTTGGGTTACTTATACAATCTTCGTTGTGGAAAATCTACTTAATTCTTGTTCATAATAACATAAGAACATTTTTTATTCTATTTGAGCATTCTGGATTCTTTGGATTGTGTGGTCTTTTGTCTGTACTGTCCTGTCTAGTCAGTGTCAGCTAGACATTAGATTAGATCTAATCTCTTTTTGCTGCGCTACACATCATAAAAAAACCTGAAAAGTAACGTTCCTTCTTCTGGCTTGTGAGACCATAACCAAACACGTCTGTGGCGTTCCAAACATCTTCTCACACAGAAGGACCATCATTGTTAGTGTTTTTGTATTTAAGAGGATTTTTTTCTTCTAATTTTGGTGTCTTGTCACCAAATGAATGTCTAATATACATAAATGTCTAATACATAAAACCCACATTACTGGCCAGCAAGCAAAGCAACAAGCTTTCTTTAATGTACATGCTCACATTATGGGATGTTGTTGTCATGTTATCCTGACAACAGAGTCCTAAGCCCCTTTCACACAGAGATTCCGCAATAGCGGCGCAATGAAGGTCTGCCATTATGCCGGCTTTGTTTATTGACACAGTACCAACCAAAGCCAGCATAATGCCGCCCCAGGGTGTGATTTCACATAGCATGCCAGCATTCCGGAAGAAAAAGAGGCGTGACTTGTAACACAACAATGTCGGCGTCTAGTGTGTAAGAGTCAATCCGCACTGTTAATTACCGTGCAAACCCGACCCAGAAACCGGCAACTTTATGCATTATAGTAGCATAATAATCTGTAAAGACAAGGACAGAAACTGTTTGTTAACGCAAACCCATTTTAACACCGTCAATTTTTTTAACACAAGATAAACGTTCTTTTTGGCCTAGCAAAGGTTTTTTTTCACATACTGTTGCAACAACTAGTAATGTTAGAAAAACTACTACGGATCTAGCGAGAACGGAAATAAAATAACATGCACGCCGCACACACGTGTTTGTGCTTGCGAGCCGGCCAAAGAGTAGTAGCGTTATGTTGTGAGTGGATGGCGAGCGTGAGACGCCAAGATGAATGCCAATAAGATTCTGAATGCAAAATTTACTTTTTAAAAGTTGCCAAATGGTTCCATTGACAAAACCAAAGGGATCTGTGTGTTTTGTCATTGTGAACTGAGATATCATCACAGCACGTCCAGTCTGAAATACCACTTGATGGCCGAGTACACAGCTGATGCGAATTCTCCCCTCCCCCCCTTGTCAAAGTATTTTTTTTCACCCTTTTATTGATGTACAGTGTAACATTGTGTGAGAGATTATTTGCTCAAAGTGTGAATGTTATGTGTGAGAATTGAACACAACAGTAGGCTATGTGCCAATGTTGTTTTCAATTAAAAAAAAAACAGTTGCGCAAAGCAAACGTTCCATATTGATAAGAGCATAAAAATGAGAAAAATAATGGGACAAAAAGAAATTAAGGGATATTTAGAATAGATAAAAATGTGTGATTAATTGTGATTAAATATTTTAATTGTTTGACAGCACCAGCATAAAGTACTGTTAATAGACTGTTTCAACTGCAACGTGTGATTATTATCACTGAGTTGACTCCCTTCACAAAAAATGTTTCAGGTTGTTCAAAATATGTGCTTAGCATGTAGTACAACAGTGATGTTTAGTTTTATTCGGTGCACTGGCTCCAGTGAGTTAAGTACATTTCCTTTAGTGACTTCCTGTTCCTTTTGAAAACACTGTTATGTCTTTCTGTCTCACTTGCAGGTCTGGTCCAGAGATGTGTAATCATCCAGAAAGATGAAAATGGCTTTGGGCTTACTGTCAGTGGTGACAACCCAGTGTTTGTGCAACTTGTCAAAGAAGGTAAGGTGGAGCCTCAAATTTAAAAAGACAAAGAAAAAAATGTTGTTACAATGACTACTTCTGGTCTTAGCAATTGAAATAGAGATGTGTGCTACGTTTTGAATGCACTGACATCAAACTGTCATGGTAGTTTGCCCTGAAATGTGAGGGGTAATTGGGGCTCAGCAAGCACCACCAGTCTGGCACTTACTTAGAGAAGTGAAGCCATTGACTGTATATTTCCTCTTCAGCAGTTTCACAGTAACTGCAGCTTCTGCTTTATCATGTTGTCTTTTAATAAAGAGGGGACTTTGACAGGATACTTATATGCTCCCCGGCAGCCTTTTGCTGTCTGTAAAGGATGATGTGGGCTGTTATCAGGTCACAAAAACATTACACGGTGTGCACAGTAGGGAGAGAAGCAGAAGAGGAAGGAACTGATCGAGCCACCAGCGCTTGGCAGTGTTTAACTATTCCTGTATGGCTCCCCATTAGTGCTTCAGTCACTAACTCAACACAAAGAGCAATCTACTTTGTTTCATCTGAATAATTCATACAACTTCTTTTTCATGTCATTGTGAACTGAGAAGCAAACAACATGTATCTGTAGTGTCCTGCTGCAGCTTTTCCAGTTCATATAGACAAGTAATGTAGTGGCAAGTTATTAGCCACGCTTGGCCTTCTACTTTCATTTCAACTGATCAGACTGATTATGTCCTTGGTTAAGTGACGCCAGTTAAATTTCCATACTAAACTGAAAACCCTAAATGCACATAAGTAGTGTATTAGTAAAACTGTATTTGGTCTACAAAATCTCTCAACTGTATGCTGCTGACTGTAGAGTCACATGTGGATCTCATAATAACCTGTCTCATGCCTAAATCCCTTTGTTTTGGGTGGAGCTGTGAAACAGGTCCTTCTCGTAATATAACCACTGTTATGGTTTTTCAAAATAGCCCTCAAATAGTCACTTTGCAGCACCTGGTCTGTCAAGGCTATATGGTGTATTCATTATGCAGACCATGAAGCAGTATGTCTTATGTGCTTTCCCTTCTATTTCCCCTCCATCCATTTCATTCTTCCATTTGTTCTATTTCTTTCCTCACCTCTTCTGTTGCTTAACGCTCTTTTTCCTGTGTGTTTACCAGATGGGGCTGCTATGCGGGCAGGTGTTCAGACAGGAGACAGGATCATCAAGGTATTGTGTTCATCTGCCTCCATGTTTTGAAACTGCTAAAGTCACTGTTTTTTTTTCCAAGGCCAATACAGAGGCTGTAGGCTGCCACCTTCTGGTTATTCAGTAGCTGTACTTTATTTATGCTGCATCTGATAATTGAATGAGATGTCACATTGTAAAGCTGGACCTAGAAAGAGAGGTTTTGGACTCAGTATTTGTTTTTTAATTCTCAACATAGTACTGTTGCTGTCTTCCAGGTTAACGGGACCCTTGTTACACATTCTAATCACATTGAGGTGGTGAAGCTTATCAAATGTGAGTACCTCTGTCTGTGTTCTAGCAAAAGCCACATAAAAAAATAATTATAATACCTTTAAGTAAAACTGACACTTTTCTTTGATCTATCCATTATAGCGGGCTCCTATGTGGCCCTCACAGTGTTGGGGCGTCCTCCAGGGCTCGCCCAGATCCCTTTGTCTGAAGCGGAGTCTGAAATGTTGGGCGTTAGCATTTCCTCTCCAAATTCCCCAGCAGCAGAACGCCCCTACAGTCCTCTGGACCGCCTCTCCTCCCCTCAACCACCATGGGTACGAAAGACATCAATTACTTCTGTTGACCTCTCTCTATTTCTTGCCTCCACATCATCTTCAAGTTTATTAACCTGGGTTATCTATGTCTTTCTCTTCCTTGTAAATTTGCTCTCCGTTTTGCAGTGGCTTCTCTATATCCCGTTCTTTTCACACATATTCTGTATGCTTAAATATATGTTAAATGCATCTGGATTACCTATATCTAATATTTGCTTGAATGCTTCTCATCTGTAGTCTAATGCACAGTTCCTTTTCTTTTTTCCCCACAGGATGAGAATAGCAGTGTCTGCAACCAGAGGGTTGACATGTTGCAAAAGTTGCTCTCAAAAGAGCAGCAGGAGTTGCAGGTTAGCACAACAATCACTGCCACTTAATGTCTTCTCTCAATTCTAACACTGTTTTCCTTTGTAGGTGTTTGCAATAGTGAGGTGATTTCCCCCCTTTATTGCAGTTATGTATCTAAAGGGATGTTTTCTCATTATCTGTAATGAAAATGAAAGGATCAGCTCTCATCCATCTTCCAATCAAACATTGTTCTGGGTAGGAGGCAGCTAGTACAATATGTGTACACTTAAAAGACTGCTGTTTCTCGTGCAATGAATTGAGACAGTATTTTTCTAAACATCCCACACTTCAGACCAGAGTCAACTAGGCTGATTGTATACTAATAAGGGGATACTACTGGTCCTGATTGCTTGTTTTGATTTCACCCCTCTTGCTGTAAAGGTCATGAAGGAGGAGTACAGCAGGAACCCCTCCCCCAAACTACTGAAAGACATCCAGGAAGCTAAGAAACACATTCCTCAGCTGCAGGGTCAGCTCTTCAAGGCCACTGGGGCAACACAGGTAAAGTCAAGTTAACACAACATGCCTTTCAAAGTCGTCCAATCGCTGTACTGTTCACACTACACAACTTTCTGTCTTGTAAGTGGGAGTCTTTAAGTCATTGTGGTATTCACACTACATGACTGACCGGCGACAGGGGGATCAAACACTACAAGAACTTTCACTAGGAGGAATCCCCGATGTGCATACTTGGTTTTCAAACTGCTTTTTGTCACAATAAACATACCCAAAAAGTGACACTGGAACTGGTGTAATATTAGCGCCAGATTTTTTTTTGTCCAAGCAATCCGAGGAACGTTCCTTGTAGTCATGCTTGTTGATGTCGTCGTTCACAAAATAGCCTGTTTCAACACGTCTTTACTATTTATAGCCTGTTATCTCAACGGCTTTGTTCCGTATTGCAGATGCAAAACAATGCACAGATTTCCCTCTGATCTGGAATTTTCTTGGAGAGCTCCATAAACTGATGCAGATTGGAAAATCAGGGCTAAAGTTGTGTAGTGTGAACTAACTCCCTCTATATACTTGCATATAGTATAGGGTATCTTGGGACACTAATCTACCAGCAACATCCAAGCAGTGTAATGTTGTGTTGTGCATCTAGAGATCGTTCCAGACTAACTATAATCCTAATCTTATTAGAGGATTTGGCTTTCTCTGTGGGAAGCCACTCTTTTGTGTCTGTGTTACAGCTTATTTTATATACATCACTCACTGTGATGTATTGCAACATATTAGGCTGCTCTCTCAATGTTAAAAGTCATATTTTATAGATTAGAATAAAATATTGATAAATATATGTACAGTATTATTCCTGTGTAATAAGGTTTTTCATAATTTAATACAAATCTTGTGTGAATCTGTAGGAGGCTGTTCCAAGTGGTGATGCAGATGATGGTAGCATGTTTGAGACCGAGCACGTTTCCATCTTTAAGGGAGACAACAGTACAGACCTGTCATGGAGCAGCACTCCTGTAAGTTGTCCACGCTTCTAACCAACGTCATTTAAATTTCCATCTGAACTTTATACTAAAGCATCATTCCAATACTAGGTAGCTTTATGGCAATTGATTAATGGCCTCATGCTAAATTAATGAAGTAAATCAGTCTTATCCCTGTTTAGCTTTGGCTTTGATAAATGTGTGGATTGAATCTGCATTCAAATTACTGTTGGTCATGTATAATAACTAACGGAATTAGTTATTTGTAATCAGTTGAGATTTTTGGAGTTTTCTTTGTTAAATTGGGATTAATTGAGAATGGAATGTTGTGTTCCATCCCACCTCCAGGTATCTCGTGGCTTTGGGCCTGGATCTCCAGAGAGCCTGTACCCAAGAGAGTCATCCTTCCCCAGCCCAAAGAGCACACCCAGGAACAGCTTCAACTCCTGCTACTCTCCAGAAACAGAGGACGCCACTGACCTGGTAACTATACTCTTTAGCCATGTACAAATTCTGCATTAGAAATGTACTCTTTCTTGGTGTACACTTGAGGAGTGCATTTTTGAAAGTGTTTTCAGTAGATAGATATTGCATGTTGATTAATATCCCTGTGAGTGCAAGTCAACCCCAGTCATTTGGGTTATACTGTACATGTACAGATAAAGATAAACAACCAAGACATTCCACAATTTACCAATGTTTTTTTCCCCCCAGGACTCTCTCTCCCCTACCACAGTTAGCAGTCCCTCTTCCTTCCGCCTTGTCTCGCAAATCATTGGAGCTGAGGACGACTATTTTGATTCAGACCAGGAGCAGGTATTTACCACAAGGCAATATCTTAACATTTATGTCATAATACTAAACACAGCTGTCATATTAAACATATTTTAATAAACTTTTCTTGTCAAGCAAGGTCTTAATAATATTATTCAAACTTGTGTGTCACACGTGAAGTCAGAAAAGAGAAGAAGAATGCAAACTGTTGAACTGATGTTGTTTCAGACTAATGGACAGTGTAACAGCTTTAACAGCATTGAGCAGCTCAAGTCTCGTCCGGCCCACCTCGCAGCCTTCCTTCACCATGTTATCTCTCAGTTTGACCCTGCTCCTGTGGTATGACTCTCTTCCTTGTTGAAATCTTTTATGTATTAATTTCCTGTTTTCATGCAGCCTGGCAGACATTACAGCTCACTATTGTTGTTGTTTGTTTGTTTTTAATGCATTGTTTTCTGATGTTCTTAGCTGTGCTACCTCTATACTGACTTCTACAAGCAGACCAACTCCAAAGAGACCAGACGGGTGTTCATGGACCTTCACACCTTTTTCATTGACCGTGGAGCAGTAAGTGCAGTTTTACTTCCCCATAGTGAAATATGGGCACTACAAGTCAGACATTTTGACAAAACCTACGTTTGACAACATTATCAAAATGAAACTAATTACACCAAGGAGAGTCATGACATCTGTTGTGGTTGTTGGTGTCTTTAAATCCAAAGCCCAAACTCCAATCTTAAACACCATTGATTACATTTTAGACAAAATATGGAATGATCCACATGATGAAAAAAAAAAACTCAGCATTTTCACAGTTAACTCCACATAGCAAATTTACAGGTTAGAACAAAAAATGGACTCACAGCTAACTGACTATTACATCATTCATAGGTTATGGCATGTGATTACGAGTGCTTTGATTTATGATCTGCCCTCACATTCCTCACATTGACATTGAATATCACTTAAAAGAAATGTAAAAGTATTTATTAATTTTTTTTTTCAGAATTTGAAAGTTGCTGTTCCTGAATCCATCTCTACCGATCTCGGTAAGTATTTCATGCCGTGCTTTAGCTTCATTTGGTTGTCTGCAAAGTGTCATTTAAAGTGTCAATTTAACCATTTGGCCGTTCTCATTACACAGTCCCTGTAAGCCATGCACACTCCCAAATAAGGTGTCAAGAAATCAAATGCTCTGATGGTTTAGAAAGTGTTGCTTAACTATGACAGTGCATATTAAGTGTGCACTTGGCATAATCAGAGACCTGGCGTACACTATATGCAAGTGTGTGTGCATGTGTTTCCAGACCGGCGGCGGACAGAACTGATCCCTGAGGAAATAAACAGACTACATGTTCAAACACTGCAGGACTCCCTGCTCCCTGACATCCAGAAGAACCTTGAGGATTTCAGGTAAACTTGTCAGCTCTGAATTTTTATTTACCATGGTGTGGTTTGTTCTGATTAATTGCAGAACTAGTGAATTTGGTTGCCACATCATGCAAATGGAGAAAAATAAATCCTTATAAAAAGTGATCAACCCATCCACAGTATATGACTTGATATATTGTTACGTGTAGGCAGAAGCGCAGTATGGGCCTAACGGTGGCTGAAGTAGAGTTGACCAGACTGGACCAAGAGAGAGTCAGAGACCGTGTCGCTCTGGAGCGAGAGCGCTCATATGCTGAAAACATCATCGCCAAGATAGAGGATATCCTGTAAGTAGCACATGCACACACAGTTACATGACACATGCCATTCATAACAGCATGTGCTTCGTGGGTGCACAAATATTTAATGTTTCTAACCATAATCAGCCACTCAATTAATTTTTTTTTTAGGTTAACTACTCAGACCACAGAGGAAGAGAAATGGTAAGCCAACTTTATCGATTAATACATTTAAGACTTCAGGGGCTTTCATAGCCTCTCGAACCATCTGTGTCTTCATTGCATTTCCAGCCTCTAATGTGTCCCACAATAACATAAAATAACATATTCATTACTTTATTTGACTTTGTGACTCCTTTTAAATTAATTATCTTATTTAATGATATCTGTTAGTGGTAGTCATTTTTTAACCTTTAAAGTGTAGTCTTTGATGTTTCGGCAAATAACACATAACATATTGCTGTCATCCGTCACAGTTTACAAATTAAACACTCAGGCAGTCTCTTAAAGAAGACATGTAATTTATGCAGTGTGTTTATATTAAATAATTCAAAAGTGTGACTGATTGAAACTGTCTTGTTTGAAATGCCATATGGTCGCAGCGCACCCCAGATGGTTTGTGTAGAAATTGTACAAGAAGGGCTGGTATGACATATGGTGCATGTCGCAATATGGACACTTCAGATTGTAGCATCCTCTTGTTTGTCGGTTAGAATTCAAAATGGAGCAACTAAACTCAAGTGTTGTCCCTTTTGTTTTCATTTAGCACTACAATGCAGTATGTCATTTATACATACATGAAGCACCTTGGTGTAAGGGTCAAGGAGCCTCGCAGTCTGGAGTCCAAACGGGTCAGGATCAACTTTCTTCCCAAGATCAAGGTACTTAACATTGCTTTTTGCACCTTTACCCTTCTACCTCACCCTTTGTCATCTACCTGACATGCCCACTTGTTTTTAATGAAATACAGAAAAGCATCAAGACAGAGAAGGAAGGAGAAGAGAAGGTGAAGAAACCCAGATTTCCCAGTATCCTTGGACCTCAACGTCGGCCCAGCCGCATTGAAGCAGCATCAGGTGAGTTACAACTTTTGAATAAGCGAAAATTATGACACTTTTTTTTAAGCTTTTCCAAATTTTGACTCCACATTTCTCTGTAATCAGTGGGTAAAGCCTTGGATGGTCGTCCCAGGCCGCAGAAACAGTTGTCTCAACCTTCGCTGGGGGCAAGTGATCACATGGAAGCTGTTCGTCTAAGAGTCAGCCAATCGAGCGAGGGCTCTGAACTCACACACTCCATGCCTGTCAACACATCATCCCCAAACAGCGCCACCTATGGCTCAGACACTAGCCGAGACACTGATATGGGTGAGCTACTGAGCAACTTGACTTAGCACATCAATAGAAGAAAAAGACTGTTTCTAACTTGTTACTTGTCTCTCAGGTGGGACTCCGACCTCAGGCCCCCCCAGGCTGAGTGACGGCCTTCAGTCCGATCCTCTTGACGGGTTGCCATACCCTGCTTCTCCCTTTGACCTTTACAACCTGGACCAACTGCAAGAGGATGACAGAGAAAGCGACAGGTCTATTTACAGACACATTTGCAGTAGCACTTCAGGTTCCTTACATAGAGAATATTTGTTTTTAACCTTAATTACATTGTTAATCATTTTTGTAGAGCCCATGAGGGAACACCAAAGGCCATAAGAAGGTGAGGAAACCTGATCATTTTCAAACTTAAATTCATCTAAACAAAAGTGGTGATATTAAGTGGTGAAACTTCAGTAACCAGATGAAAAGCTAACTTTCTGTCATGCCCTAGGCTTGAGGGACTGGGTGCTGCTGATGTCCAGAGTGAGGACGACCAGGGAACAGACTCCGAGCATGACCCTCCAAACTGGCAACAGCTGGTGGGACGAGAGGTCCTTGCAGGTCTCAGGTCTCAAGAAATCAAGAGACAGGAAGTCATCAATGGTGAGGACATGGCTTACCACTTCACATCATATGACATATTTCATTAAAGCCAGATTTATTTTCAAAGAACATAAGAGGTTCCCCCTCAATGTGCTTTAAAATCCCGTTGTGTAATAGAGTATAGTGAGTAGAAGGGAGAAGAAAGAGATATGCAGCAGCAGGGCATCTGCTGGGATCCAACCCGTGTGGTTGTTGAATGTACATCATGTTGAGATGTGCAAATGATCTGGCATCTTGAATTAACATCTTGCATTGTTTCTGCAGAGCTGTTTTATACAGAGCGTGCGCATGTTAGGATGCTGAGAGTTTTGGACCACATTTTCTACCAGAAGCTCGCCAAAGAGTCCATCCTGCCTCCGGCAGACATCAAGAACATATTCACCAACCTGGACGAGATTCTACAGCTGCATGGTACAACACAAACACACACACACAAACACACACACACAAACAATCTTACACACACACACACACACACACACACACACACACACACACACACACACACACACACACAATCCAACACATTAATCCAACATAAATTCTTATCTACACATGACTGATCTTGAACCATTAAGACACAGTAAAAGAAAATGATATAGAATAACTAAAGTTTAAAGTAAAACTAACTACAACAGCAGTACACACAGCACTCTCACATGTCCATGTTTTATTCTTCATCTTTGTTATCTTACACAC
Source organism: Etheostoma spectabile (assembly GCF_008692095.1). Classification (NCBI taxonomy): domain Eukaryota; kingdom Metazoa; phylum Chordata; class Actinopteri; order Perciformes; family Percidae; genus Etheostoma; species Etheostoma spectabile. Next base: position 25,795,146 of record NC_045735.1, on the reverse strand, counting down.
ACACACACAAGCACACACACACACACACACTCTAACTGTCCATTGGTGCCTCTCTGAATTTCAGTTTCAATACTGGAGCAAATGGCAGCCGTTCGGAAGAGAAATGAGTCTTCTGTAATTGATCAGATAGGAGACGACTTGCTCTCCTGGGTGAGTACAATTCACGGGCTGAAATTGTATTTCCTCTTTCAAACATTTTCTTATATTGAATAAATTTCAAGATGACTGATATGGTAGGAAAAAAATGTATTGTGCACAAAGAAATTGAACTGTTGCCCAAAATTGCTTTATAGCGAGAAATAAAAATGTTGATGTTGATATGAAATAGCTTTCTTTGGCCTTGATGCCATTAGTTTTGATATGTCACATGTACAGGAAAATGGTTATTTACGGTTGTTAATATGAGAGAGTAGGGGTTAACATTAAATCCCTCAATCCTGAAAGACAAAACCTTAGACATGGCACAAAAGTAAAAATTCTGCCAATAAATGTTATCCCAGTGGAAGCAAGCAAGTGAAATAAAAGCCTGTTTCTCAATAAATGGTTATGTCAGACAGTGCCCTAGATTTGGCTGACATCTCCACATCTCGGTATCATGAGTGATACATTAGATGCGAGTTAGCTGCATATCAGCTGGCAGGCTTGTCTAAAATATCTCTAAGGAGGATAAGTAGAGTAAACGGTCCCCTGGGGGTCTGAGCATTGATGGAGTCTCCATTTAAACTTAAGCTGTCTCACCTACGAGGTCTATTAAGCCCGGCCCCCTTCTGGGAGTTGCTACTCCTTGTAGTGGTTAAATACTAGACATTTCCATGGCAACTACCCCTGACCCAGATTGACTGGGTGTCTGATCACCGTCTCTGTCCGTCTCTGCCCTGTCCTGTGTTGGGTGGTTACAGTTCAGCGGTGGAGAGGAGGAGAAGATCAAGAAGGCGGTGGGGACTTTCTGCAGCAACCAGCCTTTTGCTCTGGAGATCATAAAGACCAAACAGAAGAAAGACTCACGGTTTACATCGTTTGTCCAGGTACTGACACTATGCTTTACAAATTGGTGTAACCTTTGAAATTTCTAGTTAGCTACTATGCTGAATGAATGCTCAGAATGTGTCATACAGAAAAAGTAAACGAGCGAGATACATATATGTATGTATGTATATATGTATGTGTATATATGTACTCTATATATGTTTAATTTTAAAAACAAATAGCTGAAATGTCACTTATCTGGGTAAAAACATAAGCTACATTTAGTGTTGCTCCGTCACCATTATTACTTTTTAAAAGATGGCTGTTTGGCGACAGATTAAGTTCACCCCTCCTGTATAATTTTTCTTCTGCTTTGCAGGAGGCAGAGAGTAACCGACTGTGTCGCCGACTGCAGCTTAAGGACATCATTCCCGTAGAGATGCAGCGGCTCACCAAGTACCCCCTGCTACTAGAGAACATTGCCAAGTACACAGGTGCTTTAATGTTGCCTTACCAATCAGAGTACCTTCACAGGTTACAGGGATTTGCGCATGTTGCACATGGTTATTCTAGTGCACATATTACTCTACCTACTAACCGTGTACATGGTCTTGGATGTAATAATCATTTTCATTTTTGATTAGTCTACCGATTAATTTCCTGATTAATTGTTTGTTCTATGAAATGAAAATTCCCATCACAGGTTAACAGAGTACGAGTTCTTTAGAAGTGTGGGAAAGCAGTACATCTTTGGCATTTCTGCTTTTAAAAATTTATTTTATAATTAAATTAAAGTTATTAGATACATTTTCTTGCATTGGACTAATCGCTACAGCTTTATAATATAGTATAGTAGTATATATTGCGGCAAGACACTCGATTAAAGCACCTGCCAGCCACTTGTTTTGGCTGTGGACACACATGAAGCCTAATGATGTCAACGTGCCTGCAGGAGGAGCCACAGAACACATTTGAGCATTCATACAAACCACTTATAGTTCATGCAGGTACAAAAACTGATGCCATCCTGCAGTCTTATTCAGACACTTCAAAGTCTCTTCCACTCAGTCACGAATACTTAGTCAATAACTGACTCTGTCACAGGGAGAGGAATTGTGATCTACTTTTAAGAATGACAGTTTCAAACCAACATTGCATTTATTTTCTCCACCGTTGCATAGCCTTTTACTGGAGACTCTCCTGACTTGACTAGAAATGATTTCATTCTCCAAATGTAATATAATACAATAGATAAAGATGGAACTCTTGAAAAAGATGAAAGTGGTTAAAAATGGACCTAATGAAGTCTCATGCAAGGTTCTGTGTGGCAACATACTAGCCATTAGTGAATTACAGAGACAAATGGAGAGATTAGAATTTTAATGGTCCTGGAGCAGCAGGGCACATTTTGGGAAATGTCACAACCATTATTTGGTCCATCATTTTAGTCTTGGCTGGGGTTCGGCTCTCACACAGAGAGAATGCACTAACGATAAAGTATAACCAGCTATTACAGGATCATAATGCCCCCTGCTTTATCATAATTTTTGAGAATGATTGTGTGTTAATGGACAGAAGAAATATCAATTTGCCGGACAGCCTCCCCGCAGAACTAAGGAGGCCTTACTTCTTATTTGTTGTCATGATATCTTTCAGACAACGCAGTGGAGAAGGACAAAGTGAAGCAGGCCGCAGACTGCTGCAGAAAGATCCTCAATCACGTCAACCAGGCTGTGAAGGAATCTGAGGACAAGCAGGTAGGATGTTTTTTCTCCTTTCCAATTTATGCCACCCCATCGACTTTTCTCTTCCTCCCCTTCTGTCTCATCCCAAGCCCTTCCTTTTTCTTGCACTACCACAATTTATTTTTTCACCGCCTTCAAGGCTCCCCAGGCAGTGGCTTCTTTTTTAAAAAGGGGCTTACTTATCCCCTTTACTCTGTTTCCATGTCTCTCCTTCCTCTAGAGATTGGAGGACTATCAGAGAAGATTGGACCTCTCCTCTCTAAAGCAGACAGACAACCCCATGATCCTGGAGCTGAAGGTGAGTAATCTACACCACCCCATTTAGCCTCAGTTAAAGCACACTCACTTGTACACCCACATGCGCTGGTTGAAATAACTTCTCAGTTGAAAGGTAGTGCTACAAGCTTTAAAATTATTTTCCCGTTCTACCTCCTTCAGAATTTGGATTTAACCAAGAGAACAATGGTGCACGAGGGACCACTTTCATGGAAAGTGAACAAAGACAAGACTATCGGTTTGTAATCAGCACAGCACAGTTTGATTGAAACTTTGACATTGCTTGCCAAAACTAAATGTAAGTGTCCTCTCTGTCTCCTTACAGAGTTGTACACACTCCTCCTGCAGGACATCCTGGTTTTGCTACAGAAGCAAGATGAGCGTCTGATCCTGAAGTGTCACAGTAAAAACCTGGCAGGCACCGCAGATACCAAACATATCTTCAGCCCCATCATTAAACTTAATTCTGTGCTGGTGCGCTCTGTGGCCACAGGTCAGTTAACACCCAATCTCTTCTCTGTTTTGCATTTCACAACAACTGGCGGAACATTAACTTCATAAATCAGGATCACAGCAAATCATTAAAACAAAGAAACAAACAAACCCCTTCCTATACAACATCCAGGCATACAACCCAGAGTAAGGTATCAGGAAGTCTTGGCTTAGTGCTCACTCAGTATTGTGATTAATCTCACCCTGATCTTCTGTCCACACTCTCTCCTGCCAGACAACAAGTCCTTCTTTGTCCTATCCATGTCAGAGAACGGAGCCCAGATCTATGAGTTGATGGCGCCCACAGTTTCAGAACAGAGAACGTAAGACCACATACCTTTTGATTGATTATTTACTTTTTTATTGCTCCAGTTGTTAAATGTGCTAATAACTCTCCCCCCCCCCTTTTCACAAGGTGGCAGCGTCTAATCACCCAGAGAGCTGAAGCCATGAAAGTCAAACCTCACAGCATCATACCATTACCTCAGACTGAGTATGTTGTTCAATCATTGTTCCATTTGGTTCTCAGGGTTTGAGCTTGTTACTAACATAAGATGTTGCTTGTGTGCCAGTGGGGACAGAGACGGTGTGGAGATCATTACAGCCGGTGTTTCCAGGCTGAGTCGAGACCCCGACCGTACATCCACCGGCAGCACCCAGTCCTCAGGTAGCTGAAAAAAGTTTTTCCTCTGTGTTACTTTAAATATTCTACCTTGGTCAACTGTGTAGAAAATCCTTCTCTAATTATACCCCCTCAGACAAAGAGAGCATTCCAGCCCCAAGAATTGTGACGCAGACTTCTCTACAAGGTAATAATCGCTTTGAGGGAGTAAAGGCAGAGGAAGAGGAGGAGGAGGAAGGTTTTGTGGACCCAGAGCCTCCTTACCAAGTAGCTGAAGATGGCAAAGAAGGAGACTCGTTTAACATGTTTCCTTCCAGAGCAGACGAAGCATTGAAAACATGTAAGCACACAGATGACTCAAAATCTTAATCTACATATGCAGCAAATCAATCAGCTGTACACAGTAAATATAAAACAATCATAAACCCTCGTCCTCTGCTGTCCGTCAGTGGCAGCATTAAAGCAGGTGTTGGTGACCCAGCTGATGTCCCAGGAGGCTGTAGAGCAAACCAAACGCTCCACGGGGGCACGACTCCTCAGGACCACCTCTCTGCGGACCCCCGTAGACAGCCGCGCACGCTTGATGGCACACAATGGCTCAGAGAAGAACAGCTCCCCGACAGAGGACCCGACTCAGGACCTGGGCTCTGGGGACACGGGCTTCTTCGATTCTCCTGAAGATTATGGTGAGCCCGGACAGTTTGAACAATTGAGTTGTCATTATACATTACCCTGTAGGTTGTAACAGGTTACCCTAGTCATTGTAAGGCGCACCGTGTCTCTTCCTGATCCTGCAGTTATTTCCACAGCACTTGTCCTGAAAGGCGTCTTCTTAAATCTTTCAGCAGGGTATTTAGTCCTGGAGGGTTACGGTGGCCCAGGGGAGAGTAGCACCGATGATGACATCTTGGCATCAACCACAGGGAAGCAGCTGAGGACATCACAAGGCTGTGCTGCCGACTCCGGCATCAACTTGAGGTTTTCTTCAACGTCACAGGCCGGCAGCCTCTCCTCGTTTAGCAGACAGGTCTTGTCCCACCTTAGAAACCTTCAGGTCAACCTCAACTACCTGAAGGTATCTAACAGTCACTAAACTCACCAACACACATTCCTATAAAACAGTGTGACTTTTACACACTTATATTGCCTGATGTGACCGTTTTGTTTCTCTTGCAGGAGGTTGAGGCCAAGTACAATAATCTAATACGCCAAAGGCCAGAGAGGTCAGCAGCAGACACCGATGGAAACAAAGGTATCTCAATTCATGCTCAGTGTCAACATATGAATTACTAGATCTTAATATATAAATCACTTCCTATGTCTGCCCTTTTTTGATCCTTATTTTTTTTCCCAGATAAGAGATAGTGGAACTCTGTACCGCAGCCTTTGGCTCTGGTCCCAAGGAGGAAGTACTGACTTGTAGTCTGTTCCTACTTCTTGTGTCCTGGACTTTCTGGACATCTTATAAGCTTGTCCTGTCCCTGCTGAGCCCCTTTTTTTCCATCGCCATCACCCACGTTCACCACAGAGAATGAGAGACTTAGTGTGTGCAAAAACGTTTGAAACGGTGGAGTCATCTTTGTGATGCCGCGCCCCCCTTCATCAGCACAAGGCAATCAGGGAAGTGGGATTGGCCCAAAACCTCCCCCCTCAACCATCTAACACCCATTTTCCCCAGACTTCCCTGCAAGAAAGAGAACTTATACCAAAATGTACAAAGATGTGTGTTAAGAATATATATATGAAACACAAAACAAGAAAAGGAAAATTTTAAGATAATGTATTAAGATTTTTTTTTATCCCAAGATGTATTTATTTTCTTTTCTTTTTTTTTATTTTATTCTTTTTTTTTTTTTATTGTTTCCCACATTGCTTGCATGCTTTTGGCCATGGTGTTAACTTTTTGGCTGCTTTTCCTGCTTCAGTCATACAGGGTTAGTGTGAGTGTTGGGTGCACGCTAGCATACAGGCGCGCTAGCCTAGCCTAGCGTGCCCTTTTGAAATGGCAGGAATATATTCAGACTGATAGAGGCTAGAGTTGCACTGATGATGGATAGATCTCATTGTGTTACAACTCTTGAATTCTATAAATTCATAAATTCTATGTGTGGTGTTAACTAGAATGAAGAGTCTGAAGGCTCTGATCTGGTCCTGTTGCTTTTTTGTTCCGCCTCCTTCTTCCTCCTCCTCCTCCTCCTCCTCCTCCTCTCACTGTGAGGGGTGTTTTGCCTCTCGTCTGCTCTTCATCTCCTTTGCGTGACTCTCCCCCCTTCTTTTCCCTGTGACGCTTGATGGGTGTCGTCCTTCTCCTTTTCCTCATCGCAGTAGCTTTTTCTTGCTTATTTATCCCCTCCCACACTGTGTATGTCATGCTTCCTCATCTGCGTTTGGGTATCTTTCCCCGTTCCCCTCTCTGTTACAAGGAGCACTCATGCTCTTTCAGTATCAGTTCCGACAGAAGTGCTGCTTCTTTCTGCTGCTGTTGGCGATGCTGATCTGACTGATGCCTGATATTCTAATAATGTCATGAAGTTCATCATATGTACAATGATCAAGTTGGAAGGTTATGCATTACTTTAATAAATAAATGGTGCCATGACACATTCAAAAAGAAAAACCTTAACTGTCTTTTTTTTTTTTTTTTAAACCTTTTATGCACACCCAAATCTTTATGTGAATCTCATGAAAATATATAAAATGACTACATTGTCAGGCTGCTACATGGACGGTAAATCAGTAAACTGTCATTCAGTACTTACTGAATGACGGTTTCAGTAAGGGAGAAGTGGCTGAAGACCATTTTATCACTTAAAACATGATAAGAAAGCTCAAGGACACCTGCATTAGTCATGATCAATCTGCAGGTGTCTACCAAAAGCAGCCTATCGCATTTTTACTCATCCTATTGTTAAAATGACTCCATTTTATCAAAGTGACAAACTTTCAGTTATGCTATTAATCTATAAACTTTAAATAACAAATTTTTCCTAAAACTGTAGAGTACTCACTCCACTTATCTTCTGCTGCTTGAATTTAGGTTCCTGTTGAAGAGAGTCAGTGACATAAGTCAGTAGATTTAAACCCTAGACTGTCCACTGGTCATGATAGATAGATAGTATACATTTTTCAGATGTCAGTATGTCATTGTGTGCTTGTTATATTCCCTGCTGATTAGATGACACCCCTATACATCCTCATTTTAAGCATAACTCTCGTCAAAATGCAACCTAGGGTCTTTTTGTGAACAAGAACGGTTTTGAACAATACACTTTAGCAGTTGGTTTTTCCGCTCGCCACCATCTTGCCGGTCAAAAAGAGTCAATCTCCAAATGCAATTTAACAGGTTGGAGTGTAAAGATGGAAACCCTCCTAAAGCTTACTTCCATATAAAATAGCTTTCTTATATTTCCATATAAATTTACGGATATACGTAATTGTTCTTTAGTCTTTAGTGAACAACAAAATTAACCTTGTAGTTTAAAAAGGAGCATATAAGAACAACACTTCCTCCTATAGAATCCGTTCATTCGGAGATCAACACTCTTTGACAAGATGGCGGCAAGCAGAAAAACCAACTTCTAAAGGGAGTTGTTCAAAACCTTTCTGTTTAGTAAACTGTGTACACAAACAATGTTCTCCATGCTCGAGTTTATGTGTAGAGCCCCTCGTGATACTTTGAGCAAAGTTTCATGTCGTGTCGAGCCTTCTTCATGTTTTAAAAATAGTGAAATTCATGATATCATAGCAGTGTCCCTTTTTTTGGCGAGACTTACGCTTTAATAATCTCTCCTTTAATACTAATAAAACTCCATAATTATCTTACTTGACTAAAGACTTATTATTTAAACCTGTAAAAAGGGATTTTTCAGCCACTTGGGAGAAATCTGAACACGCACATTTAGCAACCATGTTGGCAAACCATTGCCTTCATTATCATTCATTGGGACTCATGATTCATCCCACTTGGCAAATGTAAGTCCAATTTCTATTTTAGCCTTTTTGTCTCTATTATGAGGGAAATACCAGTTAGCGGCAAACAGCCCCACTATATTTACCAGCTAGCTAACCGTTAGCCTTTTCGTTAGCCAGTTTTGTGCCAGCCAGTTGGTGTGCAGTGGATTTATCAGAGCTTTTCTACTGAAAACAGCTGCCTACTGCGGCACAAAAAGAGCTATGGTTAAAAAAGAAAAACATGTTTCAAGTTGCCTTTAAGTCTTTAATATGGTTTCAGAACTTTCCCTGTGAGCTAAGGTGCATCAGTCCTTGTTTTTAGTTCATTGTTTTTCACAGACAACTTAACTAAAAGTAAAACCATAACATTTGGAATTGGCTGAAAATGCAATTTGAGCATATATCAAAGAAGTTATTCATTTTTGTTGACTATACTGTGTAAGTGAATGACTAGCTATTCAATAATGTCCGTGAGCATGTAAACAGACGGCAGTGGGAGTGACTGCTCGTTGCATTGCAGCTGGTAGACATTCAGTGTATTGTTAATGGATACAGGGCGTGAGCTTTGGGCATTTGAAAGACGGTCTGTATCGAAGTAACTAAAATTAAATGACACATGAAATGTTGAGCATGTTTTTGCCTGAAGCCATTTCAAAATTGAAAACAGGGTTGGATATTTGAACAACATGGACATTTTGGAGCCTTTTAATTTGATCCTCTTGGTCCGATGTCAAGAATTTCCCTTTGGCCTTAACAGAATGAAACGCTTTTTTGCGGATGTTTGGCAGCACTAAATGTCAGGACTTTGAAGGAATCATCAGAAACACCAGAGAAGGTAATGATTATTACCAGCAGGTGGCAAACTTCCACCATTAAACATCCAGTCGAGAAGACCCACCCTGAAACCTGCAGTGACATCAGTGTTTTGAATAACCCACGGTACCTTTTGAGTTTCCAGATACATTTGACACTAGTGACAAATAAATGGACTGAGAAATGTATCCAGTTTGCCTCCGTAATGCAAACAGATATGTTCAGGAGGACCCCACAGAGGACTGGGCAGCATTCAGCGTGACTTTGTGGGGCTTAGTGCTACCTATAGTAGTAGAGACACATCAGTGTTATGCCTGGCAGTGACTGTGCTTGGTGTCTTGGAGTGGAAAGCAGGAGAACGCTTCACAGTCTGAATGACATGTTGCCTCTTTTTCCCTCCCCGTCACCCTGACTGTGGGCATGCTGCAGTGAAACAGAGGCATAAGTAGAAAGAGTGTGTGTGTGTGTGTGTGTGTGTGAGAGATAGAGAGAGAGGATATGCTTTGAGGAGACAATGAGAAGCCAGACAAGGTGTGACTGGAAAATTGGGGGTAAAAAGAGCAAGAGAAGACAATAAATTAAGAGTAATAGAATGGAAGAGGAGAGGGACAGAGTGTGATAAAGACACAGGGAAGATGATGATGAGAGGACAGAGGGAGAAGAGGGGGGACGGTAATTGATTGTCTCATTTCTCCACATGCACCTGTCACCGAGCTAATTGGAGTGGCAGAGAGGAGAGAGGTGTCAGTCACATCAGAGCCTTTCAGGAGGGCAGTTCGTGTCAAGCTCTGATGAGACGAGCCTTTCTCCCCCTCCTCCTCCTCCTCTCTCTGCTATGCAACAGTGCTGTGAGTCAGACAGCAAGATGAAGCATTATCCTATAACCAAAGCTTTAACCAAAAGCAAAGACTTGCATTGTTGTTTTATTCCCAAAGTATTGTGTCCTGCTTCAGATGTAGTAGAAGAAAACGGAACAAAACACACTCACCCACATGTTTTCAGATACTGATTTGCATAAATTATACATATCCAAGACCGAAAATCAATTTAAGGATTTGATGTTTACTTGATGCTGTGTACCACGAAGAACTGTTGCGGGTGATTATGGTGGAGCACATCATTATGGTTGTTGCCATGGGGTTTAATTCCAAGATAAGGATGCTTGACTAAATAACTCACCTGTGACAGGAAACAAATAAGGATAATTTTCTGGAGAATGTGTTGCATCCACATCTCTCCAAACAGCTTTGCAGTCATCAAACTCTGAACATATGTGTGCATGTTTCTGTCCCAAAAGAGTTTCTCATTAATATGCTAATGCATTTAAAAGTGCATCTATTACCATTCTGATGTTTTGGCTCTTATATATTTACACGTCGTGTTTCTGTGCCGACGCTGTACCACTATATAGAATTGAAGCAAACGGCATGTTGCTACAGCTGGTGTTTTACATAGAAAGGTAATCAGTGTCACTGCCCATGTTAAACCTGATGTTATCACTCAGCTAATCATGCACAGGATGGATCTCATTCTCTATTCTGCGCGCGTCACTCTCCTGGTTTGGTGGAGATCATCAATATTCAAACGTGTGTTTGCAGCGGGATGCACACGCGCATCATCATGAGCTGCTGTTCCTACCAGTACATATCCAATCGCCCGTGGGATCAGCAAGATTGTGTGACATCAAACTTAAGATCAGTCAGCAAAATAAATTTGAAACACCCTCCATTACTTCTGTGTATATTTTCAAGCAGAGTCACAGTAGGGTTGTTTTTTCCGATGCATAAATCACTGTGTAGTTCAGCTCATCAAATAAATCCCATTACATGTCAAACTGTGGCGGAAACAAATAAAGAAAAAAATAAGGTGGACTGCTCCTAAAAAGTTGGATTAAAATAAATGAACTATTCAGATGGGGATTTATGGCTATATCCTTTTTTTTTTAGAGGAGGAAGGGTTGGTTTTTAATGTCAAACTAGAAGAAATAGTTTTCCCCTGCTTTAAAATGTTTTTTTTAAGAAATATCAATCAAGTATTACACATTAAAACCACAATTCTCTGTCAAAAGCCCGTTTCCTGTAATCAAGTTGAACTGTCAAATGTCATGCTCATTCAAGTCCATACTGTATGGTACTCGTATGTAACACAGTCACCTTAATTATAACTTGATTCCCAAACTGGGACCCTTGACCATGGGATTGATTTTCATGCTGCACTTCTCCCCCTCCATCGAGCAGAAGCCAATATCTGATGGATTGGACTGAAGATCAATGTGCTCTCCACAGACTGATTAATCCATGGCGTCTCTAGAGTAATCACTGTCCCTAGCACAACGAGCCATGCGAGATGTGGAGAGGAAGTGTTAAGCTGGTGCAGAGAGATGAATGAACTGACCCCTTCAAATGGGAGGAATATGCTAAAATATGTCCTGCCGAAAGAGCACAGAGTTATGTATGCCAAACAGCAAAGGACACCCGAGCCAATTCAATGGCTGTTGCTATGGGACACTTGATAATCAACCTAATAAACAGGCACCTGTGGCGTGGGTTGGTGTTGCCCTGTCTAATTACCACACCGTGCTTTGATGGAGTATCTGGGTAAAAAGCTTCAGGCGGGCCAGCTGGCATTGGGCACACCGGTTCAGTCTGCTGTAAAAGAGAAACCAAAGAGAGGCACTGAGCTGTGACCTGGGGCCGAGATAAACGCAGCTCAAAGCCGCGGCAGAAATCGATGGCACTTTTTGGCAGCCGTGCTTTTGCTGATTTTGGTGACCATGTGCTGGCAAGGTAGCCAGCTGCCGCTCCTGTTCTGTCAGGTAGGTTGGGCAGAGAGTGGGTGGCTGGTTTTGTGGACAGTGCCGTGAAAACAGAGGGGGAAAAAAAAGGGGGAAATAAAATCCGAAATGAAAGCAAAGTGAAATGGTGTGGGTTGATAGACATATGGCTAGAGTCAGCTGCTTTGTGTTGTCCTCTGGGCAAGGGATGGGTCAACAGTAACAGTATGTGACAGCGATGAATGGGGACTGCCTCGCTCCTCCTGAGGCTGGATTTGGTTGAGAGGAGAAATTGATAAGACATTTCTCATCCTTAAAGTTATAATTTCAAAGGTCTCCGTGTTTCTCTTTGGCGGCACCTATGGCGATAAGTGGTAATTGCAGGTGTGTTTTTGAAAAAACCTAAATAAAATAGATACAACATTAAATATGAGTAGCTATGAAGATCAATGCCACTGTCATGTTTGTTTGGTAATTATGCAGCAGGAGCGTGCAGATGCCTAGCTTACTTTAGCTTAGCTTAGCTTAGCTTAGCATAAGGACTGGGAGCAAGGGAGCACAGCTAGCTTGACTCTGTTCCAAGGTAGCCTCTAAAGCTGACTAATTAACACATTGTATTTTTGATAGTTTGTGTTTCCAGTCGTTGTGCTAAGCTAACCAGCTGCTGGCTCCAACTACATATTTACCGTGACTGGTATCGATCTTCTTATCTGAAAAAAGGAAATGGAAAATGTCAAACTGTTTCTTTAAAATGTGAATAGGGAAAATAATTACATGAATGGATCTGTTTTAGCTCCACGAGAGATAGATATAGAGCATCATATACTATGAAGAGCTGCATTTGGTTCATTCACTTGGAATGGAGGCATACACACATCCCGACACAGTTGAAAGCTGCTGGTGTATAACAGCTGACACTGGATTTAAAAACACAGCCTACCTGATGAACACCCAGGGCTGAAAGATTATATAATTGTTGCATAAATCTGACAGTACTGAAGTCAGTGCGTGGCATCCTCCCTTTTTTTTTAATGAATTCCTCCTAGTACAATCGTAGTCCTGAGTCACAAAGTGTGAGTCATCGAGGAATCATCAGGAGTCTTTCTTTCTTGCATTAAGTGTGAATAGCTTTCTTAATTGTGTGATAATTCTTAGTGGGCTTGTACAGCATGAACAGGCTTTTGTAGTATTATTTTAAAGCCCACATCCATAATTACATGCATAAAATAACATGCTGTCCTCTTATGAGTCACTGATGCCCCACCCGGCTCAGTTTATGTTTTAAGCATGAGCGTGATTTTGCATGAGCTTTGAAGCTGAACAGGTTTGTTTTACATTGACAGTATTTGTAAACAGTGAATTTAAAAGAAGAGAAGAAGCTTCAACCTTGAGATGTAAGGGAGCAAAATGCTCCAATTCAAAGAACATCCAAAAAGCTTCATCTGACCACAATCTAATCGCATTTTTTTTCTTATTCTCTCTTACTATGATTGCATTTTAGCTTTCAAAAAAATTTAAATAAGTAAATTTAGGGTTTGCAAAAATTTGAAGTTAAGCGAGATTTTTTAAATTTCCCTTGTAGATCTAAGTGCCTGGTGCATTTGTGTGTCTGGTGGCCAGTGAGGTGTTGGGAGGGAGGGAGGGCTCAGCTCTCACAGCTGCAGCTGCATCTCAATATTAGATAAGGAACGGTAATGCGCGCCTGTCTGAAAGTCCTGAAAGGGTGCTGAGAGACCAAGCTGGGGTCAGGTGATTTAATCTACCGGACATGCTCCTGTAGAGTGCTGATCAATAATGCTCCAATGCTAATGTCAACATCAGGAGGGAAGGAATCCACTCGAAGAGGAAAAAAAAAAAAAAGTTGAGAGTGAGCAGAAACAAAAAGAGAACATCAACAAAACCTGACTGGAATTGAAAATGTCTCCTGTTTGGTCGTCTGTTGCTATTCTCTGCACAGGCTGGAGGCCCTAAGCTAGTCGTTTGGAACATCCGAGAGCGTCTCCTACCGTCCACTTAAAGTCATCTAACAGCATCCTGCTGGGTCTGGAAAAGGGCACGGATTCAGTGGATGCAATTAATCCCTGGCAAAGCCTAAAGGTGAGCTGTCTCTCAAGACCTACTGGAGCAGAAGTTCACCCTGCTTCTGCAGAGAATGAGTCCAGTCGAGGGCCCTGCTAATCCCTCTAAACTGGGGGGGGGGGGTTCATTTTTCAAGGTGAAAAATTGGATAAACGGGGCTTCGGCCTCTCAAACCAGGTTTTACAGCACATGGGCTTTTGTCAAGTGTTCAACAGTTTGTTAGGCCAAGGACCCCTAAGCTGAAAGAGAACCGCAGTAGGGACCCCTTACTGTACATGCTGTACATATCAAACTGGGTCGGGTGGATTTAAATGAATGGATATTCATGTGTTATTTATATGTCATGGACTCCTTAAGCTTACCCGTACGGCTACCATAGTGCCTACCTTACCTATAGTACGCTTATCTTCAATATGTAATTACATGTTTTGTTTTTCACAAATAGGCCAATTTATCTTTGCTATTAATATGTCAGATTCATATTAATATATATTTTCAGACATATTTTGATTTCTGAAAATATAAACTGTCAAAAAATGATCTTTTTTAACATAATCTGCACTGAATACCGAGGAGCCCCTGTTGAATATCTCTGTGTTAAGATATTTTGACCTATCGAAATACCCTTCACTTAGTTTTTATTTTCCCGAGCAGGAGCACCTGTTCTCGAGAGACAGCTTATTCAAGTAATAGCTGATCTGGAATGGCTTTTCATTTCCCTCTGTTTATAGAGGTCATGCACTGACAGTCCCTTTGTGCCCGTGGCTATGATGTAGTCGCCTGATCAGAGAAATACAGTCTGCCAATGTATAGTCAATTCTTGAGGGAGGGCAAATGTGATTGTGATTGACACCTGGACCAGATTACTTCTGAGCAGAAGGAAATGAAGATAAGACGTGTGTGGCTTGTGTGTGTGTGTGGTGTGTGGTGTGGTTGGGTGTGTGTGGGTTGTGGGTGTTGTGTGTGTGTGTGTGTGTGTGTGTGTGTGTGTGTGTGTGTGTGTGTGTGTTAGCCTGCAGGTGAATCTTCCCAAATTCAAACTGACTTTCTTCATTTGGGGTCAAAGATGCATGTCTTGAGTCATAGTCTGACGGATGATTTCTTCCTGAAAGGGCAGCTAAGGCAATACACGCTACGTCTTTGTGATAGAAGGTGGACAGGAACAAGCATGCTTCAATAGTTGCACTATTTCCCCTGAGATAAGTATTTAATCTAGCTTATTCACAACAACAATTCGGAGAGTTTTAGTGTTTTTCTACCAATTTAAGTTTAGCCTCCTACTTGCCATGCAGGCAGTGATTTGAGTCTTTCCTCCACTATTACTGTCACTCCCACCCGTCCTCATTGCTCATTTCTCCTGCCTTGGAATGAGTTAGAGAAACACTTAACTGTCCATTCTCCTTAGCTAAGTGCAATATAGTTCTTCTGTGTGCCTGGGTAATGGTTTGCTACAAGTGACAAAATTGTGCCAACCAAAGCACGTAACCCTGGCTCAACAGCAGCTTTTCTACAAAGAAGAAGCATATCCACTGTTGCGCATGCAATTCCATCCGGGCGGCATCTAATTGCATGATTGCTTTCAAAATTGTCAAATATAATTATTGTTTGGATTCGCTTAGCTTGGACCAACATGGAAAAGGAGTTCTTGCTGCTCCAGATTCATGTCACTCTACTCTTTTTCACTGCTTTATTGCTCATCAACCACTCTCTCTTTTCCACCATCTTTCTCTTTTTTCTCATCCATCATGTAATGTCTTCCCATCTCTTTCTGGCCACTGGAACAAAGCCAGAGCCATTAGCCTGCTGTCGGTCTGAGGGAGGACGGGGATCTATCCTGTTAGCTGATGCAAAGTGAACAGCACCACTTGGTCACACAATGCACAACATTGGAGGACCTTCGGGGATGGGAGGTGACGTGTGTGTTTGTGTGCGCACACAGATACCGCGCCGCACAACCTGACACATCGACACTGCACCAGTGCAGCAGTGGTCTGATTTATAGCCAATGAATATTTACTAGCCAGCCTTGCAGTGTCTCAAACTGCAACGGCTCACAGCGGAAACACAGGAGTTGAACCACTCGCAGCTGAAAGTTGTAAATCAATCTTTAACACATAAAGGGTAGCAACTTTATAGAAACTGGACTTTATAGAATCAAAAGAAACAAAATCATTGCATTTTGGCAAACAGTTTAACAGCATAACACTTTTACAGTGCATTAAAGCCCCTGAAATCATTGTAATCTGATGTATTTCTCTATAGCAGTAAAGACACATTACTAAATGTGTCAAATTGAAAGTTTGGAAAACAAAAACATTGCTAACTTTTATTTTATTATTAGTTTCCCATTTAAAAGCTCATCTGCTTCATCAGGATTGTAGGTACATAGGTGTGGTTTGATCTCATTTGATGGATCCTGGTCTGGCGCTGTGAGCAAACAACCCCACAATCAACACGTTTTCATTCAGATATTTCTAAATCCTGATTGACGCACACAATATTGTGTCACTGTTTTACAATTCCACTTCAGACAAGTGAAAGGAGCCCGGACGAAATGAGAAAATCAAAAACTCTCACATGTGACATTACTGAAACTGTGTGTTGGAATGTATGACCCCATAGTTAAAAGTTAACTGGAGGAAGAAAAATGTGTTTTCAGGGCGTTTCACTCACACAGTCAGATGGAGAGTATATTTAGAGACCTGATTAACTCATGGTGATAAGTGATCTTTGATTCTAGTTTGCAAAGTTCAGTGCAGAGTTCACACCAGTCCGCTTCTAGAACAGGATAGGTTGACAAGTGAATAAGAGAGTCAATGCCAAAAACAGCTGTCAATAGAATAATGCTTTGAATTCTAATGAGGTAAATTGCTGACTATCCATATTCTGATTTGTCAGAAAATTTTATTCCCCGTTAGTGCACCTTGCCAGCTTCTTTCAATCAATAAGCCAGTAGGAATGAACTCACCCTGACTTCAGCATAAATGTGTCATCCATTGTGAGTTGCACCACGCACCCTTGTTCACATCATAGTGAGGTGACTGTACCCTTGTCCTGCCAATTCAGCATCAGCAGCCTCGTTCACATCCATCCCACCCACAGATCGCTGCAGCTCATTGGGGATTTAAGACTTTGTCAATAATGCCTATTGCAGTGTCAGTGCGCTGCCTAATTACCAAATGTCTCTCGCACAAATATGGTTTGTGCCATGTCAAACGTGGTCATGCAAACATAAATTAAGGCGTACAAAGTTCACGTGGCAGATGGCGGAGAGACAGTGGAGGACTCACTTAAAAGCAACGTATGATTTTCCATCTTGCTTCAGTGACTTGTTCCACAGTTCAAGTGCACCCACAACTATATGGCACTCAGTATACACAACTATATGGCACTGGTGACGGTGGCAGAGAGGAGGACATTGGACAAACTGCTGGCTATTACTGAAAATTCCAGCCACCCCCTGCACACCGTCATCAGCACCCAGAGGAGCCGGTTCAGTGGAAGGCTGCTCCTTCCCAAGTGCCGGACCAACAGACTCAAGGACTCCTTTGTCCCTCATGCCATCAGACTCTACAACTCCTCACTAGGGGGGAGGAGGAAATAGGGCAGAGAGGACAATACATACATACATACATACACACACACACACATACATACATACATACATACATACACACATACATACATATATACATACATATATACATACATATATACATACATGCATACACAGTAAACATACATACATACATAACACAGTACACTACATACATACATACACGCACACCTAGTCCCTTATCACTCAATACTGGACTCAACATGACACTTTAATAATAATTTATGGTCTTTTGTTTGTTTATTTGACAAATGTTCTTATGTGTGTATTATCATTATTGTTATTTTGTTGTCTTTATGTCTTTCTTTTCTTTTTTTTAACTATTTTTTAATTTGTCTTTCTTGCTAAAAATGGTGCTGGAATTTAATTTCCTTGAGGGAGTCATCCCAAAAGGATAAATAAAGAGAAGTCTAAGTCTAAGTCTAAGTCTAAGTAAAGCAAACTGTGCCTCAGCAAATGCTATGCAGCTGTCAATGTGCCAGTTCCACAAGTCAGATTTTCAGCCACAGTTAAAGTTTTGTCCATGCCCCATTAACAACCTATTTCACATCAGGAGATGCACACTTCTATGGCCGTGCCTGAAATGGGACATCAGATATGCTCGTTCATGTTCTAGGAACTCCTAAGCTGCAACACTGCACACCAAATCAGTCCTGCTCAGTGTTTTTTTTTTTTTGGGGCAGCCCTTCTGCCACTGCACTGGGCTCTGGGGAAATGAACAGTGCACATACTAAAGAAAGCTCATTGTGAGACTGGCTCTAGTGGCTGTAATTCTGCACCAGAGCTGAACTTTGGGAAAGAGACTTCAGATATGGTATTAGGGGACCACTAAGGCACCATGTCATGGGAGCTATAAACATCTTCTGACGGCAGTGTTTAATTCTTTATCTTTAATTTAAATCTAATTCTGTAGAAGCTTCAATTTCATAGGCACTTCATCAGTACTGGATTTGAAACTGGCCAACATTTGTAGCACTAATGAGTTTGATTTGCAAAGCATTGTTTTGCAGTAGTTAATAGAGAGCATGAAAGAAGAGACAGAACACAAAAACAATATACCACTAAAAGGCAATGATAAAAGCATTCCTGCTCGTCTTTTGTTTTCATTGAAGTCTGAGAAAATTCATCCCAAAGATGACAGGCTGCCTCACATGGGGTTCAAAGGTCTCAAATGTAGCCGGAGCAGCCCGAGCCATACATGAAATGATCCGTAATCAGTACAATAATAAAATCAGTTCTGACAGCACGGGGATGATCTGAGTGGGGGTAGACTGGTGTGTGTTAAAAAGCAGCCAGTGGCCAGTAATGTGCTAATGACAGACAGAATGTGAAATTCGACAATGTCAGTTAAACAGTCATTTAGTATATGTATCGTTATTTGCATTTATATTACTATATGTTATTATGTTTGTAGAATGCAAAAAAACATCATTATCAATTCATTCTTAGTGTTTTAATGCACATCTCTGTTATTATTTAGATTGATATCTTCTGATTATTATGGCATTGCATAGGAAATAACCATTTGCTATGTAAAACATCCTATAGTCTGGTTTAACGGATGTACATTGCTGCGATAAAGCCTGACATCCATCGCGTAGCAGACACTCCGGATGTCCCTCCCCTCCCTATCGGGCCCAGGACAGTTGTGAGTGGTTTAAAGAAATCCAAACAAGCCTACCCCTGAATAAATAGGTGGTGCAGCCAGACTACACATTTCATATCCGGGATTGTTAAGGTGCCGCCGGATGTCCCTCACTTTCTTTGTGTTGTAATTTTTTTTAACGCCGGTCGATTTATGAGAACTATAGTCAACCTTTTCTTAGATCTCTGCAGTTCCAAGGTCAATGGAACGCACTATAAGTAGTTTTTCTTTTTGCTGAAGGGAGGAAGTTAAATGTTTTGGGAAGGCACGATGGCCTTTTCACTGTTTTGTATTGCAGATTTATGTTGTATTTACTTTTCTTCTTGGAAGATTTCTTGTTATTTGTCATTAACATCAAAATGTTGGCTTTTGTGTGCCCCACGGGTGATAAAGGTGTGTTTGACCCTGTGTGGAGGACATCCTCCGTTCGCATTGGGCTCCTGCATCACCCTGTCAGGGTTGTATTCGCTGTAATGACCGCCTTGCTCTACAGTATCCCGACCCTTACATAACACACCTGAATCTCCGATTAAACTGTCTGTGGTCGAGTTGCGTTGTGGGTAATTTGGGCGCTAGCTTTTCACAAGGAAAAGCGTGGAATAAAAAGGAAGAAATCTCTGTTTTTTGCTGCATCTTGACTTCTTTTGAAGCACTAAGTGACTCTTCCTCCTTGTTATTAAATGGCAGCATGTCTTCATCAGATCAACCTGTTGTGTTTTATGTCATCAGGGACAAACTCCTAATATGCAATACAATAACAGTGATTTAGCCAATCCGTTTAGATAACAGCAAATAGCCAAATACAATTTCGGCATAGCTTTTTGTGTGTCGCAGGGGGCTTGTGAAAAATGAATATCACTCTTGGCCTGCACTTCTACACAATATCCCAATATGTTTCCATTCTGGCTGAATTCAGTGGAATTTCGATAACACTGATTCCCCCTTGAAGCATAATGATTACATTTTTTATCAATACTATGTCATAAATTACTTGACACATAGCTGACTGTTTGGAATGCAAATTGCATTAATGATAATGCACTACGGGATATGGACAATCTGCTTTGTGTTGTGCATATTGCAGTGCAATTCATTCAGTCGCTGTTATTCCTGAGGCTATATCTAAACACGCCTCTGGATACCTCGCTGCTGCAGGTGATTTCTAAGGAATAAAACCCTTGTGTAGTTAGGATCCAAGAGCAATACAACAAAAAAACATCCCCAGTCTGCCATCATGGGAAAATAATCCCTCAACTTATTTTCCTCCCATCCTGCTTGTTCGTGATATGGTTCTTCGATTCTCTGATTCTCTGATTCTCCGAGCAATCATCTTTTGAGCAATACGTGGATGGGGTTGCACTTCGGTATCTCTGTGGAGCCTCTTACCCACCAATCACACACATATGGTGTGACTGGTGGGTGAGCACTGAGTGGGGTGGTCTGGGCTGGGGGGGGAAATTATCCTCAGATGTCCAGTTACATCAACCTTCACCTCATACTACACTTTTTGGTGTTTAACAAGACATTTAAGTCCAGTGTTACATGTGATTCATCTGCGTGCACACAATTCTGCTGCACAATTCCCCCCCCCAGTCCAACACCCGTGCTGGTGGCCACTCTGAAGTCTTGATTAGTGCAAGAACACAACCAACTTAACCACCGACCATTCAAAGGGCAAGATGGAGCAGCAGTAGCCTATGATCCTTTTGTTGACCCACTGAATTGAATGAGAGATCTTGACAGCTGTAGAAGGGCCAGCCAAGGCTGTGGGCTTTGTTGATTGGTGGCGATGTCAGAAACGGTTCTCTAGGGGTTGTGTTGTACTTTTCACCTGCTCAGGAGGGAGAACACCTTGTTGCTGCCCTTTCTGTGTCCTCCAAATGTTGCTACTGCATTCCCAGAGGACTGGGTTAAAGACACAAAACAAAACATGTTTCCCTGACCTGGGGCAGGGTGTAGTAAACAGGTAGGAATACATTAAAGCCTGTTTATAGCAAGTTGCATCAAAGTGATGTGCTTTATATTATTCTAAGAAATAATTGCTCTTTGCACATTTATTTTGGTAATTGAATTGCCTCGTGATAAAGGCTATAATCTCACTAGCCTACTCCACTGCTGAGCCTTCCAGTATACAGCCATATTTAAAAAAAAAAAAAAAAAACAGACTTCTTCTCCTTAATATGTCCCTTTTCGTCAGATGTGCTTTCCCATTGCTGGCTACTTTCACATGTTGAAGAAACGCAGCTCTGACAAGCTCCGGAGTTTTGGACGCTTTTCTAAATGCATCATGAGTCCGGAGCGTCTTCCTTTTCAAGTCTGGTCAGCCGCGGTGTGAGGAAGGCTCCACAAATAAAATCCCCTCTGACTGTGAGTGTGTGCGCGCAAGAAAAAAAAAAGGGACGAGACTTCGCCTGCACCTCAATCCGCTCTGCATCTTTCCACTGGACCGCAGTGGATACAGCCGACTGTACAGGACTAAATCTACAACCCAAGGTGTAAAAAAAAAAAAAAAAAAAGGTGTTTCTTTGGTTTCTTTTTATACAAGAGGGTATTTCACGCGTCCGTAATTTGTTTGAAGGAGAACAGGACAAAGCGAAATCTCTGGCTGGTTTTTTTCTTCTTCCTTTGCGCTCTTCCCTCATCACGTTAGTGGGATGCAGGATAC
The DNA here is from genome assembly GCF_008692095.1 of Etheostoma spectabile. NCBI lineage: Eukaryota > Metazoa > Chordata > Actinopteri > Perciformes > Percidae > Etheostoma > Etheostoma spectabile. Next base: position 25,773,503 of record NC_045735.1, on the reverse strand, counting down.
GCAGCATCACCGGCATCGTTGGAATGAGCCTAATGTTCTCCCAGTTCAGTAAGCCTAGCAGACATCAAGGCAACGTAAGTGGTGAAGACCAAACGGGAAAAATAAAAACTCTCCGGTGCTGTGAAAAATGACTGATTTTCTCCAGAGGATAAAGTGAGGATGGGTTTTTTTTTCCAACTATTTGGGATGTGGATGTTTTTTTATTCACCGGGCGCGCTAATGCCCCATAAGGCAGGACATGATTTGGTCTTCTAAAGACAAAATAGAACTGGACTGCTGCCGATGTTATCGGTTACTCTGCACATCTGCCTAGTGAGTGTCGGTGTGTGGAGGGAGCCGCGGAACAACATCCAGAGAACTATACGGGGGGGTGTGGGGGGATGGATTGAGTTACATTGCAATTACGCTTTACTTGCAAAACGACATATTTCTGCGGGCAGCGGACACTCACACCAAGCCCAAGTCAAACTAACAGAGAATCTATTTCAAAACTGGACAAGAGGGAGCACACAGATAAGCAGGTAAGACAAGTTTTAAAGTCAAAATACGCAATGCATTTAAGAGCACATTATGGAAAACTGTACGTTTAAATGCTGTGATGCCAATTTCATAAAGGCTGCGCCAATGACTGACTGAACCTCCTTATAGTGATATTAGGTTAATATGCTTCATAGTGCAGCAGAAGTTGAGACATTGATTATCCATCATATGCTCGTTAATGAATGTTTTAACATTTTGGCTCCAAAACACCCGCTCAGCCGGATTTTTTTTTGGGGTTGTGTGTGCCAGTAGCGTTGGTAAAGTCCCGCTGTAGCCTAATTGTTGCATGCTGGTCCTCGTGAAGCAGATATTGGAGACCACGTCATTAATTGGTAGGGGGTTAGAGGCCGAGGACGTAGTCGTGACAGATGATAGGGCGGAAGGGTTTCATTTAAGTGGAGTGATACAGATCAAGCGTAAATTCATTAAGGGGATGATCGATTGCCGGTGTGGTAAAATGTTGATTTAACTCTCCGTAGAGACTTTGGACTAGAGAGTTTGGACTTTTACTTTTTTACCATCTTGACTTTTACTTTTTATTTAAAAGTAAAGTATACTGTGTATATAAGTATGTATATATAGCAAAAGAAAACAAACTGAACGGTGATGTTGTAATGAAATGTAACGAGAGAGAATGGTTGATAGGCTCATTTTTGGCACCACCTTGTGGTTTAATGTAGTGTCAGCTGTTGGCTCCACTCGTGGCATCCACAGGTTTTTCGCTGTGGATGCCAAAACTAACAAACCCCCTTTTTGTTTATCGTCTCAAAGAATTGATAGTGTGAAGTGATGGTGGGGTAAATAGAAATGTGGGTATGCTTTGGACCCCCATGCAATAAATGGTTATAACCTTTATTCATCATTCTCTATTTCAGAGCTGTTCATACTGTTCATATTGTAACATAATGCTATTTATTCCAGCATCCTTCGCACTAAACTCCATGATTAAAATAATAACTATCACAATTATAATTTACTCCTGCACACTTTGCACTCTTTATTTCACTATTGCCTCAACCTGTCTATATTGTTTCTGTTTATAGTGTGTATATATTGTTTGTTTTGTTGCTTGTCTTGTATGAGTAAGCAAGTGTGAGTGAGCAATGATGATCCAAAGCAAAATTCCTCATATGTGTCCTCATACGCGGCAAATAAAGCTGATTGTGAACTTAAAAACAGCGGATGCATTTTCACCAAATGCTTCGGTCTGTTAAAGACTGCATATAGTAGGCTACACTATACTTGACGGTTTGATTATTTCATTGATTACCTACAATAAATTAAAACCAAATAACACTCAAATATATGTTCTGCTTTCCAAATAGAAATGTGTGATGTTTTTATGTGGCTTTGGCTTCCTCTACACTCCTGGTTAAAGGCTGTTCTCACTATTTGATAATAATTTGTCTTTTCTTGTGTATTTTTTTTTTTAATCTGTACTTTGCTTATTCTCCATTTTTCAGCAAAATAGTTGAACTTTATTGGCGACGGCATGGTAACCACCTGTTTTGGACACTGGTGCCAGCTGATGCTAGCATTTCTGCAAGCTCGTGTACTTTGTGTTGATCCTAAAATGAATAAATGCTGCATCCATAAACACAAACTGCTTTGCTGGCTTTCCCATATTTGCTCTACAGAATCAATATCATGTTAATAAGTTTATCTGCATCTTGACCATCCAGACCACACAGTAGGCTATTTGATGCCAAAGGCCCCACCGGAGTACTTAAAGTCTGACAGCTCATTAACTGGGAATGGTGGTAATCTTGAATTGGCTATATGGCTATATGTCCTGCAAATCTAGTTCTAGCTCGTTCTAGTTTGTCATAGCAGAGAGTAAGCCTTGAAAGCCAGCAGCATGTGAAGATTAGTCATTAGGAAAATCAAATTAAGAATAATTCCATGTTGTTGAAATCTCATTTATACAAATTGAAGATTTGTGCTGCCAGATGGTTAAATAAACGATTAAAGATGACAACTATAAATACAACTCCATGACTCCTCTGTATATAAAACCGGTGTCTAGTGTACATATTATTATTACTCTTATTATTATTTTTCTATTCCTATTAAAGTATATTCTTTTCTATTTTTATTTAATCAGTTTGTCTTGGGTTTGCATTTGAGCTGCTGTTCCCCATGGGATCAAAAGTATCTTATCTTTTGACAATGGACCAAACTCAATAAATGGATAAAGTCTGGAAAAAGCTGTTAAACTGACCTGGAGTTAAGATAATTTTGTCAACCCGCTATTTCCTATATGAACTTTTGCCCTCAACGTATGTGAGTCCACTTTATCTTTCATGTAGTAGGCTAGCTAACATGGAGTAATCACACATTCTGAAATGTATCAAGAGCACTTCAGTCATCATATCATTGAATTAATAATAATAATAATAATTTATAATTTTTTCTTTATTGATCCCCAGTGAGGAAATTACAATGTGCACTCTGTTTGTAATGAGACTGATAATGAATAGAAAATGTAGAATCACTAAGGCTTGTGATATAAGTGAATTGATGCAGGTCAGGTTCATAATGAGGACTTTAGCAAGAGTGAGCCTACTGTTTTCTTTAAGGTCCAGCCCATATTTCCTTTTTTTCCCAAGGTTTATTGAACACACCACCATAGATTAGAAGTAGGGTTCTCACCTCACTCGTGCATCTTTAGGAGGAAAAACGACATCGTCTGCTGAAACGACCAAAGTGTGCTCAAGGTATGCTAGCTAGTTTTCTGCTTCTGTTGAAGAATAATTAAACAAATGGCAAATGTCCGCTTCATTTTGAGATAGCCTACATTTCGTGTCTGTAACGTTACCTGCTAGACTCAAAGTTCTGCTTGTTACAAGTTGGTTAGGATCATAAACTACACAACAGACATTCTAACCTTAGGCTAGCTAGCCTAAGGTTAGAATGTCGTTAATGCATCGCACTAATGCATTTTGTGCATTGATGAGTAACTTACATTTGCTATATTTCAGTCAGTAAATTAAGCATTTTTCTCAAAGGTCAGTAACCAACAGCACAAAGACATTGTAAACCTTTTCTATCCAGCTGCAACAAGAGATATTGGGCTAAATTTATAATGTTGGGCTAATGCTAGTTAGCTTTATTACTTATCAGGGTTTACCGTGGACCTTGCATTGTCTTCACTTTCGGGACCTTCTCGTATCCCTCGGGTTCCTACTCCGTCTGTGGTAGCGTTTATATCAGGAATAATTTTCTGAATTGAGTCAGGAATACATGTTTATCACAGGAAAATAAGGTAAGGCCATTGACTTTCAGGTAGAAAAAATGTAACTTTTTCTTCTTGTAAAACTTTGAAAAGGGTCAGTTTGACACGAATACAATACAAGGGTTAAACAAGTGTTGACGAGCCATTTGCTAATTGTGACTAGCTAGATAACGAGGCTAGCTACATTTAATTAGCTCCCAATCAGTAACCTGAACTGTTCATGAATTCTCAATGGACTGGAATAGTCAATAGCCATTCAGTGTTGGTTTCCCATCCATCAAGACAAACCCCTCATGGTTTCATTGGCTAGCTAGATTACTGTAGCCTATGATTTAAGTGTTGTTTCATATTTATTCTTATTATGTACCCAAGATCGTTCTCGTTGTCAGTGTTTTGGTTGTTTAAAAAAAAAAAAAAAGAACGCCATAGGTTTAATACAAATCTTAAGTAGCCCACAGAGGCAAAAAAAGAAAATAATAAAACCAAAGTCTGGTTTACTACCTTATCATCTGCAAGTGCCTTCATCGTTTCAAATTATAATTGTAAAAAGAAATGTTGTTAGCTGTCTAAGGTTAGAAACACAATGAATAAACTAACTTGTAATGACTTATAATGAATAAATGGATTTATTATTATTATTATTATTATTAATATTATTATTGTAGTAGTAGTAGTAGTAGTAGTTAAGTCGAAGCAGCAGAGATCGGCCAGCTTTTCTGAAGGATATCATTTATTTTCTTGGTCAATCTGATGTAAAAATGCAATAAACTATGACTTTCTGCAGACAGTGCCTTCAATTTTCTTTTAAATGCATTAAAATAATGTTACTTTTAACAAATCACCCACCCGAAAAAGATGTTAGAAAATGTTTAATTTGCTTTGAATAGAGTACAGTAGAAGAGTGGAAGGAACAGCAGCTCCCGATGTTTGACGCAACCTGCTTCAGCATCAGGACAGCACACACAGGGCTAGGCCAAATCCCAGACCAGCAGCAGATCTGTTCTCAAACCAGATGGGGGCTCAGTTACCAGAGAAGTGGCCTACAGGTAAATTCTCTGTCACAGATGTTCAGGCTATTCCTATTTTGGATTTTTATGCCAAATACCAGATTTCTATTTTTAGCAGCACTATTAAGACTTTATTGCTCTGTTTTTGTTCTCCATTTGGTGAAGGTACACATTTTAGTAGATTACCCAATGCCATTTGGTGCAACATTTATGTTTTTGTGTCCTGCAACCTGTTTGTGAATTTCATGGCTTTATTTCTGAAGGTGGAGTGCTGTTGCTCACTTTACTTACTGGCTGCTTTTTGTTTGTTTGTGCGCTCCAGAGTTTACTCATTTCCAATGATGTGTGTTGAAACCGCCTTACTGTTAACAGAGCAGAATGGGGCATTGTAGGCAGCTGGCGTACAGTACCTTAAGCATTGGTTGCCAATTAGGTTCAACCAAGGGCCAGTTTTTTAGCACATTGGCCAATGTTGGTTTATTGTTGCAGTGGAGACTCAGATAGGTTTTATGTTGTTAATTCCTTTGTTTGAAAATAAGTATTTTAATTCACTTGGTACTTGCCCACATATTTTCCGTCTTGGGTGTACAGTCACTGTAGTATGCATAGATTTACAGCTTGCTCAAGGGCCAGATTTGCTGAGGTCTAGACTACAATCAACAAATTGGAAGAGGATCAGGCTTTATTTCCTGTAAACCTTTAGTATTTTATATTTCCCTAATGTTTTCAGTCAAAAATGCTTCCATTTAAGATATTAATTATGATTTAAGATAGTACACAACATTTTATAATGACGAATACTTATAATTAAGGTAATTAAAGCGCCCATATTATGCTCATTTTCAGGTTCATAATTGTATTTTTAGGTTGTTCCAGAATAGGTTTACATGTTTTCATTTTAAACACCATATTTTTGTTGTAATGCACATTGCTGCAGAAGTAAAAGTGAAAACCTCATTTGCATAGTCAGAGCCTGCTATTTATCGTCATCCACAAATCTAACCCCCAGTTCTGTAAGAAATTACTGTGATTGGATGAAAGAAAGGTCAGAAAGATGAAGCGGTAATTACATCTGACGAGCAATTTAACTCTCGTTACAGCTTAATTTGGGGTATATGTTGTCTCATGGTATCCTCCAGCATCACACTCTGGTCAGTCAGAGTCACCATGTTCCATTTTGAATCCAGTAGATTTCCCTCCTTAGCCGGCACTTTGAATTGTCTGCTTTAGTAGGAAATACGGCTTGTGTTTTTTCTTCGGTCGGAGAAACATCCATTAAATATATCTCAATTGTACAAGGTTATTATTATAAGTAATTTCAATCAAATGCACTGAACTAATTATGGCAGTTTGGCAAAGTCACTTTAACACTTAGCAAGTAGATGCTTTATCAAGCACAATCATTAATAACACATGTTAAACAAAATTAGGCAACAGTATGTATGTGCCTTTTATGTAGTAAAAATCAGGGTTTCCCCAAGTGTATTGCAAGCCTGGTGGCCCCCTGGGCCTAAGTTGCCCTTCCTATTATTTTAGTGCTCATATTATGCTAATTTTTAGGTTCATAATTGTATTTAGAAGTTGTATCAGAGGTTTACATGGTTTAATTTTCAAAAAACACCATATTTT
>NC_045735.1:25766856-25767082 GCF_008692095.1 Etheostoma spectabile | reverse complement strand
CACATTGCTGCTGCTCCTCTTTTCACCCTGTGTGTTGAGCCCTCTGTTTTAGCTACAGAGTGAGGCATCTCACTTTTGTTCCATTTTTGTTGGGAGTCGCACATGTACAGTACCTACTGTAGGTCAGCACTACTAACCAGTCAGAGCAGAGGATGAGGGCGGGCCGCGCTAGCAGCTAGGCGAGCATTAGATCATGTGTTACAAAGTGATGCACGTTTGTCACGGA
>NC_045735.1:25746041-25766846 GCF_008692095.1 Etheostoma spectabile | reverse complement strand
GGCAGGACTACAATAGAGCTGTTTGGAGCAGTGTTTTCTGACGGAGATGGTAAGACCCTTTGGGGTGGACTTTGGGCTTTTTCTCTTTGTAAACCTATAACATGCAAAAAAAAGATATATAACACAATAAAGGAAAAGGAAAAAGCCCAAAAGCATGATATAAGCACTTTAAGATGTTTTTTAAACTACAGTTAAAGTGGGGCGGCTCGGATGGAAACTTGGTTTCATAGCTTTGTGCTGTTTCTTTGGCATGGATGCCAGAGAAATGGGTGTACATTTCCTTTAATTTATGTTCCTTTTCCTTTTTAAGTTACATGAGTGAATACACGGGCCTCATCTCAGGGCTTGTGTGACATTGACTTCTAAAGGTCTGAGCTGATTGTGTTGAAGGTTAATTATCATCAGCTGCTCTCTGCCTCACAGTGAGGGACAGAGTGACAACCAGTCCTTACCCAAGTCTCTTCTCCTGTGAGTTGGAAAGAACAGCGGCACTGTCATGCTCTGCATCTGTCCTACTTCATTTAACCATCCGTCACTGCAGCCTTCTCACACTCAAGACTTAATGCTCACACATAAGCTGTGTTCCGAACCGTTCCATACCACGGAAATAGTACACTATGTAATGTTGTCGCAATTTTGTAATGCTGTTCAAATTCACAGCGTTTATCTTCGAGTATATAGTCTTCTGTAAAATACCTACCTAGCATCGCTAATTGGACAAGGAGAAAATGGACCAGGCTTTTGTTCATAAACGTTAGAAATTGAACAACATAGTATATACAATCTTTCACTATCCTTCTGAGGGCTCTGTTTGTTTCAGGGACGTGTTGTTAGTATTTTTGTAAGTTCATCTTCATGATGCCTGGTGCCCCCGTCACACAAATAACCGGTGCAACTACTGACTCAAAGATGTTTAGAAAATTTCAGTATAGTTTCCGAAATCTTGATTGGTCATTTTCTATTTAGTTCACATGAGTGAACAGTTACAGCATTAGTGTATTAGTAGTGTATTAGTTACAGCATTAGTGTGCATTAAATATGGCATTTTTTTAAATTTGAGGCTTTTTTTCCCCCCTGTTTGCTGAGCAGGCTGTATGTTTTCTTCCTTGCCGCCATAGGTCATGTTTAACATATTTATTGTGCTAATATAGCTGGTGGAGTCATTTGCTCAAGGTTACACTAACCGTGTCCTTCACATGATAAACCCAACATTCTAATAGCACTCAGGTACAGGTATCTCTCTACTCACACTGTGCATTACTGGACAGCCTTCCAAGGTTGAGTGTTTAGGCCATATCTTTGGAGAGCTCCAGTAAAGTGCTGGCTGGTGTAGATCTACAGATGTTTACTACTTCTACTACAATATCATATATCCAAAGGTACTTTTTTTTGCCAGAATGAGGCCTACAAATAGCTGATTGGCTTTGCAGAGAAACCAGAGAGACAGACATAAATAAGCAAAACACCCGACCTATTTGCACTGCTGAAAAAATCTGAGATGTAGGCAGCGATTCAAAGGTCTGGAACCAGACTAGCTTTATCCTTAAATAAACTTTATTTTAAAGTAAGTTTTTCCCTTTCATTGCCTTTGAAATACACTTTACGTTCTAAAGACTTACTTTGCCTGTAAGGGAGCCAACTTTAAGAGAAAAGGTCATGTTAGAGGTGGCTAATTGATGATATCGTTGATCTTTGGCAGTTAACCCGTTGGACAAAGACAGCTCACCAAATCATGCTTCCAAAGTTTATTTGTACGTACAAATTCTAAGTGTTTCTCATGTCACAGAAACCACGGAGAGTGGGGGTGTTTTGGATGTTGTTTTCAGCTCTCTGGAGCTCTGTGCCGTGCCGTTGCCGGGAAAGGCAGCCACTGTTGTACAATATCCTTAGTTATAGTTTCATGAAATGTCCTCAAATTCACAAATATGTAGGATTTTACTACAGACATTTCTGCTCTTGTGTCGCAATGCGTGCTGTTGCTATTTACTTGTCTCGCATTGCCAGACCTATCTCCACATCCCTTTTTAATACCAGGTAAAAATGGGGCCTCTGCCATGCAAGCTAACACAGGTCAACATTTGATGTAGGTACAGTAAACAAAATCTAGGAAGTCAAAATTGATAGACATTACCAATAAGTCAAACAGATTAATATTCAGTCAAAACTAAATTGAGTTCACTATTTTCATCACAATGCTGTGTTTTGCAAAAATAAAAAACAGAGAAAAAAAAAAAAATCCTCCTGCTGAGACGCTGCAGGAAAGCCAAATTTACAGGGCTCAAAGTCAATTCATACTGGGTTACAAGCTGCAAGCATGTACTGTAGTATTCCTATGTGTGGTGGTGGTGCAGTGGACATGACACATGCCTTTGGTGTGGGAGAGTTGGGTTCAATTCCCATTGCAGTACATCAACCAATGTGTCCCGATCAAGACACTTAACCCATAGTTGCTCCAGAGGCGTGCAGCCTCTGGATGTAGCAATTTTAAGTCTCTTTGGATAAAAGCATCAGCTAATTGACATGTAATGGAATTTTTGATGGAATCTTTAAACTGAAGAAGCAGGAAAGAGGTATGACTCTTTAATTGATGTGTCTCACAACTAAACGTGTCAAAATTGGCTTAAAATGACCTTCAAATTATCCCACTAAAAATCACGTAGGTTTGAACTAGGGCTGGAATGATTCTTTTCATTTTCAATTAGTTGTTTGGTCTATAAAATGTCTGAATATTGGGAAAAAATGTTGATTAGTGTTTTCCAAGGCCCAAGATGACATCCTCAAATGTCTTGTTTTGTCCACAACTAAAAAGATATTCATTTGACCTTCATTGAGGAATAAAAAACCCAGAAAATACATTCAAGGAATCAGAGAATTTTTACTTTTATTTTCACAAAGAATGACAAAAACTGATTAATCGATTGTCAAAATAGTTGCCGAATGATTTGATAGTTGACAAAAAAATGTATTTATCTTTGCCGCTCTAGAGGACTGCACGATATGAGGATAATATCTTATTATTATTATTTTGACTAATATTGTGATCGCGATATGATTCACAATATTGAAGGGAATAATCTTTTTTTATTCCTTATTTAAATTTTTGGGGATAAGATTTGTAGGCTGGGACGTGTCCGCAGCACCACAATACTGTTTCAGTTAAGAATGGCTTGACATATTTTGCCTTAACAAATATTGTGCCCCCAGCGATTTGGATATTTCACTAGTCCATATTGCAATTTTGATAAAATTGTGATTATTGTGCAGCCCTTTCATTGTGATTTTTTTTTTTCTTTCTTCTTTTTCACTGATTTTTAAGTTCAGTAAATGCAACATCTTTCCAAAAGTGAATGAGTAATTTTGTTAAAACTCCTGATTTCGATATTGACTAAAATAATTGTGATTACGATTTTTTTTTTTCCATAAACGAACAGCCCTACTGGTGACATCATCACACAATTATTTGCATAGGGCTTAGTGGTTGTCGGTTGCAGCAAGGTAGAGAAACTGCTAGAACATCAGGCCAAAGAGTAAATAAAAAGTCTACTCAGAAGAGAAAAGTAATGGGTGGAAAGCCAAATAGAGTGTTTTGCCTCTATTTTGAATAAATGCCATGGTGAGCAAACATGATATTAGGTCTGCAAGGGCCATTTGCAATGTGCTGACAAGAAAAGTGAAGTAAGATTCATGGTCTCATTGTGTTCTTGATCAATTGATGGATTGGACATGGGAGCCCAACTCCCCAAAGTTGTGAAGGTTAACCAGCTATCACACATCTATCCTTTAGTCTTTGAAGCATGCACACAACAACTAGCAATAATGCAATGTAAAGACATGCTATTTACCTGGATGCTGGTGAACTTAAGTGGACATTTGACAACCTAACACAAGACAAATCCTTTCTTTTGATACACAATAGCAGTTACTACAGGGGCCCCATTCTCACAGCATAGATCCTTGGAGATAAGAGCTGAAGAGCTTGCACAGAGATGTTGTTTTTGCAGAAGTTGTCTGCTTTTGTCACATGACATATTTGAGGCCTAGTTGCAAGCACAGCAAAGACCAGTACCAGGTCTCGGCCTGGACGTTGAGAATCAATGACCTATAGTATGTATGCGAATCCTCTTGGGCTTGTTTCATTTCTCATTTTTCATTTGACAGTATGCCTGTGAATGTGTGCAGAGTGTGCCTTTGGGAGTGGTTCATCTGACTGTCTAAGATGATCCATATCCACTACACTACTTGTCAACTGTTTAGACAGTGATAAACGAGAGGTAGAATATGTGCAAGGCAGGCTGCCATAGATAAAGCACCTGCACGGATTCTGACCTACCTGCGGTCAAAAAAAAGAAGAAAAAAGAACCTAGATGGACACACTGTAGAGATATGCATTTATGCAGATATGCAGTGAAGTAGTGCCACAGACTCTCAGGGTAATTCTCAACCTCAAGAAAGCAAAGAATGGACTTGTGTTCTTGGGGAAAACGTTCTTCCCAGTAGTTTTTGGAAGACTGAACTTGCAGAGTCACGAGCACACAGCACGTTGTGGATTGTTTGAGACGGTGAATTCTTGCTAGTGTTGCGCAATACCCCCAGCACAGAGGTCGCCTGCAGTGTTCCAAAATAACAGCCAGAAACGAAAACGACAACAATACAACCACTTTAGAAACTGTTTGAACAAGCCCCAAACAAAAAAACAAACAAAAAATGAATTCATATCACTACTGCAATAGTTTAAAAAAATAAAACTTATTGAGCTTTGAATTTCTTTCTTTATGACCAATGTTTGTTTCCTTTATAAAATAACACTGCTTAAACTATTTACTATTTATTTCAACAGCTTATGGTCAAATAACACACAAAAAATCATCAATGAGGGACTGTTATATAAAACACTGCTTGACAACATTTGCCCAAACTGCTTTTTGTTTGTGGAGCTTTTGAACTCCTAGGAAAATTTTCAATTAAAAAATGCTAAAAATGTTGGTAAAACTTGTGCCTATGTTTGGTGTCTACACAGTTGATTTCCCCTAAAAAGCTCTCAAATGGGAATTTAGTGATGAAACAGCTGGAAACCCAATCCTCTCTTGAATGCCGAAATAAATGCTGGGGTACCGGGGCTGTCAAGCTCATACAAGCTACTAACCGATGCCTCCTTGGTAAAATGGGCATGTCGAGAATATTTCCGTGAGCTGTTCTTTGTGAAATGTGAATTGTGTATTGGGTCAGAACTTTGGTCCCAAAAGATGACATTTCACAAGGACATAACTACAGACAAGAACGCAGATTGAGAAAGGCCCTCAGTCTCTTTTGGAAGGCCCTTCGTGTGTGTTATTTGTGCCCAGAATGACCCCCCCCCAGTCCTGACTGTGCACAGGTCGCGCACACAACACATGTACATTTGCATACTGCAAAAGAGCTCTCCCAAACATGGTTTGATCAAATACCTGGCCATTAAGTTCCTTGCACCTCTATCATTTTTCTCTTTTTTTGTTTTTCCCTTTTCTGAGCACCTGACATTTGATGGCTGGCCATTTTGAAAGTTTCCTCGCGGGAGAGGAGGGGCTGGCTAGACGTTACCTTTTATCTCATAGTAGCGTGGAAACGGAAAGGTAAAGGGAAAGTAAAATTTAGGAAGATAAAAAAACTAGGTTTTACGTGACTCACAAATACTATAAAGTTTTCACAATACACAGTATTCTGACAAATTATTCCAGCAGATTATTTGCCCCAGACAACCGACCTGTGTCTGTTGGTATAAAGATACTTATAGGCACATGGGAAACTAGCATTTCTCCATTATAAGGATAATATTAGTACTTTTCAGTAATCATGAAAAGAGCCAGGAAGTGATTAGGCTGTCTTAACCAGTTAAATCAGGTGAAATCAGTATTTGGCAATCAATGTTTTCATGAGCTAAAGTTAATGAAAAATGTTGGCAAACAAATTCAGTCGGTTGTCTTGGCTGTCTGGAGTGCCAGTGTCACTTACACTTGGCCAGAAATAATTTTGTCAAGAGAAACCCCACTCTGTATTATCTTGAAAAAGAAAAGTCTCTTTCTAGATTAACTTGGTTTTTATGCACTCTCTCCTTAGTCTCCTCCTCATGTCCACTTAGTGGCCTGCAATGTACAAATGATAGGACGTATTGATTGTTTTCTTCGAGGGTAAACTAAAGCTGCATGGTGCCTTGAGTCGGGCAGTTGGCAGCCATTTATTCATGTAGTCTCACAAATCCTTTTAGGTCACTGTACATCAGGGGGGATTTTAAAGACGGCCTGTGTAATGGACTCTGAATTGGCCTCAGTCTCAAGCTCAAACATAAGGTAAGGAGAGATGTGTAATTTCCCTTTGCAATATGTTGACACAGATAAATGGTCCCCTTGCTGTAGCCTCGCCCTCATTATTATGCCACGAGGGGAGGTTAGATTTTCACCGCTTCAAATCAATAACACATTAAAGTTGGAAACTAATAAAGGAAATGCAAGTGAACTGGACAAATGTTGCTCACTTTTTTCTGAGGGTAATCAACCATGATGAACTTCTAATTTCACAGATGCTTGAATGGCGAGGGATTTATTTTTGTAGTATGTAGTATCATTTGCATGATGGAGCTCTGTATTACACTGTCCCCCAAGAGGCTGCATTTTGACCATACTTGATGTTAAGGAAGTGTAATTTCATGTGCATAAGTAAAACCTTTACATAGCTTTTATCCAGCACTAGCCTGGCTGCACGACACTTGTTGCTATAGCAGCCAGTCCTTACCTACCACTTTGTGTCATGAATTTATTCTGTTGGAGATAGACAGCAGAACCTCTTTTTATTATTAGACTCCGATGGCTTCACTATAAAAAACCAACTCAGTAGCAATAGTACAGGCTGTGAATGGTCAGCCACTGTGAAATCAGACAATTTTTAAAGAACCTGCAGCAAGTCACAGCATACAAATAACCCCTTTCCAGATTTACCACAACAAACAACAGGTAGTACAAAACACCAGGGGCCTGTTGAACGAAACCAGGATAAGGGAATAAGCCGGGATATTCAAGTTATCCTGGATGAATTTAGCTTTGACTTGGTTGCACAAAAGCAGGTTAAATTAAACCCAGTCAAGTAACCATGGAGATTTATTCTTTGCAGCTAGCCTGCTCTAGAGATCTGAAATAAACTCGTTTAACAGTTATTCTGTTGTCTTCTGAATGTGTTTTGCTTAACATGCATTACTTGTTACTATTGTTGTAACTAGTTTGATTTAAACCTTACTATAGCAGTTGTTTAGATGGTTAGAAATGGTTGCACTGGCACCCTTCTGTGGAGTGGAAATCGGGACATCTGGACTTTTCCCGGTGGGCCGGTAGTGTTTCAAGGCCGCGAGGACCGCTCTGATAATAGTTATACATTTCAAGTTCTTAGCAACACCATCTGGCTGCCTGTTGCCTGCTGGCGGACCTGTACGTTTCTTCAGTGTCCACTCTCTGTAAAAATAGAGATGAGCAGCGCGGCTTCCGTGGTCTATGCAGCTTCATCTTTATACAGACTGGTCAGAGACCAATACATTGATGATTTAACTTTGTTGCTGCTTGTCCTTCTCTAATAAAGGATAGTTTGTGTTACTCCTTAATATGTAGGCCTACTGTTTTTTATTAGGTATTATTTATTACTTTGGTTTCATAACCTTTTCAATTAGTCTCACATCACTGGACCAATAACTTGGCCTATAGATGTATATAGTGTAGTGTACATTCATCACACAGGGAACACCACAATGCTCCTTAATCTTTTCATTTTGGTGCTGTCACTTGTCAGCTTTGAGCTTGGGAGAAGAAAAAAACAAACATAAATAACCCATTGTTTTACATATACTTATGCTTACAGTGTGTATTGAAGTAACTTACTTCTTTTTCTAGTTTTTGTCCTGTTCTGTGTGTTCTGTATGAACATTAATTGTAGAAAGATATTTAGAATTAGACATAGCTAATAGAGATTTATGCATATGGTGTAAAACATGTTCTTGCTTTGTGTTTAAGGGTTTGAAATTAAGCCTAGTCCTTAGGGTACATTTCCTTAGGAATATTAATTCCCTCTGCTCACTTTTAAGGCAAAGTAGGCTAAATAATACATTTTATTTATATAGTGCTTTACAGTACACTTTACAGTAAAAACCAGCAAATTTATCACGTAAAAACAGATACAGCAGTAAAACCAACACATAAAACAAGCAAATTAAAAGCAATAAAAACATAGTGTAGCCTAAAACTTTGTAAAAATGTGGAGTGACTAGTAGGCTACAGTGGTGTGAAAAAGTGTTTGCCCCCTTCCTCATTTCCTCGAATGCTTGGTTGCAGTTGTTGCTGCTAAGGGTGGCCCAACCAGTTATTAGGTTTAGGAGGCAATCACTTTTCATTTCCCTCATTTCCTGTTCCTTTGCATGTTTGGTAAATTAAGGGTTCGGAACATCCAAACCAATTTAAACAATAGTCAAGGACAACACAAGTAAACACAAAAGCAATTTGTTAATGAAGGTGTTTATTATAAAGGTGAAAAAAAATCCAAACCATCATGGCCCTGTGAGAAAAAGTGATGCCCCCTAAACCTAATAACTGGTTGGGCACCTTAGCAGCAACAACTGCACCAAGCGTTTGCAATAACGTGCATGAGGCCTTTGACAGCGTCCTGGAGGAATTTTGGCCCACTCATCTTTGCAGAATTGTATTAATTCTAATTCAGTTACATTAGAGGGTTTTCGAGCACGAACAGCCTTTTTAAGGTCATACCACAACATCTCAATAGGATTCAGGTCAGGACTTTGGCTAGGCCACTCCAAAGTCTTCATTGTTTTTCTTCAGCCATTCGGTGGTGAACTTGCTGGTGTGTTTAGGATCTTGTCCTGACTATTGTCCTGCTCAATTTCTCCACAACACATCGATGATGCCAAGACTTTGGGACAACATTCTGTGGATCGATGAGACAAAAGTGGAACTCTTTGGAAGGTGTGTGTCCAAGTAATCTGGCGTAGAAGGAACACTGCATTTCATAAAAAGAACATTTACCAACAGTAAATATGGTGGTGGTAGTGTGATGGTCTGGGGCTGTTTGCTGCTTCAGGACCTGGAAGACTGCCGTGATAAAAGGAACTATGAATTCTGCTGTCTACCAAGAGATCTGAAGGAAGGAGAATGTCCAACCATCTGTTTGTGTACTCAAGCTGAAAAGAACTTGGGTTCTGCAGCAGGACATGATCCTAAACACACCAGCAAGTCCACCACCGAATGGCTGAAGAAAACAAAATGAAGACTTTGGAGTGCCTAGCCAAAGTCCTGACCTGAATCCTATTGAGATGTTGTGGTATGACCTTAAAAGGCCGTTCATGCTCGAAAACCCTCTAATGTAACTGAAATAGAATTAATACAATTCTGCAAAGATGAGTGGGCCAAAATTCCTCAGGCGCTGTAAAGCCTCATTGCACGTTATCGCAAACGCTTGGTTGCAGTTGTCTGCTAAGGGTGGCCCAACCAGTTATTAGGTTTAGGGGGCGATCACTTTTTCACACAGGGCCATGATGGTTTGGATTTTTTTCACCTTTAATAAAACCCTTCATTTACAAATTGCGTTTTGGTTTACTTGTGTTGTCCTTGACTATTGTTTAAATTGGTTTGTGTCCGAAAACTAAGTGTGACAAAACATGCAAAGGAACAGGAAATGGGAAGGGGGCAAACACTTTTTCACACCACTGTAAGTGCAACGGGCCCCAGGATAAACAAACTGCTAGCATGGCAACGTTTTGGGACGTGTTTGGAACTGGACTAGATTGTTGTCCATAAAAAGGCAGTGAAGAAAGTGAGTTAGGGAAATGGAAAGTACTTGGAGTAAGGAGTACTAAAAAGTAATTAAGTTTTACCAGTCTTTCAGGCCAGGTTACAAAAAGTCTTGATAAACAAAAAATGGGTGACAAATTAAAGGAAATATCTGAACAAATGAGTAAAGAAATGTAACGAGTGCAGAGGCTGTCATACAGGGTACGATGGGTCACCAAGTGGTTTGGAGCTGATGATAATATGAATGACATGTTGTGGCCCTTACAGTCAACAGATCTCAAACAATTAATCATTTGTGGTTGATTTTGGACCAGTAGCCTATGTAAGACGGCATGCTCCATTACCATCATTAAGCTTTAGTGCGTAACTTTTTTATATTAGTGAACGTCTGTTTTGTCCTCCTCCGGCTTCAAGCAACTGCGTGGAGGAGGGATAGGTGTGCGTGCGCCATCATGGAAGTCTTGTGTCACGTGAATGCAACAGGGATGTTATCCTTCTTAGAATTCCTCATGGGGGCTACAGAAACTACGTTCTATAGCTTTAAAACATAAAATAAGCGCATAACAGTTAAAGGTGCTCTAAGTGATGACACTAGTGTTTTAGGCTACAACATTTGTTGTCACATACAGCTAAAATCTCCTCATTATCTGCGAGCTGCTTGTCCCCAGAACACACTGTAAAAAACTCGGTCTCTGTAGACAGCCCAGGGTCTACAAACAGCAACAAAAACAAAATGTGCCCACCTACATCACGAAGCATACACAAACAGTGTTTCAGCCGATAACCAACAAGAAGGATTTGGGGGTGGGGGTGGGGGTGGGGGGTTAGTGCGCGGAGTACAGAAGGGAGGGGGAGGGGACAGGATGAGGAGGAGGGAGGGGCAAGCTAGTCTTGTTTTGTTTGAAAATACTTTGAACATCAACAAGAAGTAATGTCACCCAACATCGCTTGGAGTACCTTTTTAAAAGTAATGTACATTTCTTCAGTAGAAGCTGTTCTAGTACACTTAATGTTGGTTTTTCCTTTAAGATGTCACCAATCTCTTTGTGTGTGTGTGTGTATGTGTGTGTGTGTGTGTGTATATATATATATATATATATATATATATATATATATATATATAGGGGCATGTACAAGTGTACCTTCAGCACCTTCATTTCCAGCAAGCTGCAGAATCTTTTAAAGCAATTTTCTGTAACTTACTGGGGTGTCAGTAGTAACAATATCAACTTTTATTTTTACAAGCTTTACCCTTAAGTCTTTTGCCATTATTGAGGAATTGCTGCAGATTTCATTTTGTTCCTGTTCATCAAGTGGCACACCCAAAACTGAAACGAAAAACATGAAAACAAGCAAATAATAAAAAACAAAAATATAAAAAAAACAGGCTGTCCCGAGGTGTATAGTACAGGTGGGGGCGGAAAGGTATCTCACTGGTTGGATTGGCTTTCAGATTTCCACTTGAGAGCTTGTATTGTAAATACTGGATTACATGAATATTTATTCATCTTAAACTCAGGCCTCCCACTCCATATCTAAGCTCTGAAGATTATCATAATAATCTCTCTTGTATTGAATTCTTCTTCCATTGGTGTGTGCAGAAAATGAACATTGTTAGAATTGATCCCGTTACATCACTCCTAAAACGCCCCATCTTGTCAACCAGCTCTCCGTGCCTTCCCCCTTGCAAAAAAGTATGCCAGCCAGCTCGGCTGGCAGTCTGCACTTCACTTTAATTTGTGAATGTGAATTTTATCAAACATCAATATTCTCTTTTAACTCACATCCAAATGGGCATTTTATAGTGCTACAAGCAAGGCACGAGCTCCCTGCTCAATATTAGACCGCCTCTTATTCCCTTTCCAGTTCTTTATGATGGACAATTAGAACTGTGCTCGCCTTTGCTTGACCACAACAAGAGAATCTGAGTCGGAGAATTTATATTTCTATGGATTGTTGTTCTTTAGTGCAACCTTGATGCCGGAAACAAGAACCTTCTCTCATTCTTGGAAGCGGTTAACAATAAAGTATGATGCTTCACGCTGACTGTGTAATTCTCAGAAAGAATTGCACTCATTTCTCATCTAGATTTTTTTCTTTTGTCTGGCTGACAAAAGACACCTGTTGGTCAGGTCCCAAAGTGCATCCTGTGCCGTTCCGTCCTCTTTGATTTGCAGTATTGCAGTATATAGTTTTTTCTCTAGCCATTCTTTGCTCTTTCCATTTAAGTCATTTTCTCAAAGCTCAAAGATTTACATTTTCCATTTTGCTTTTTTGGATGCTCATTCCTTGCAATGCTCCTCTCTGTCTATTTCTGCTTTGTCATTCTGATAAGACATGGAAACCATCCAGTATCCATCCATTTTCACTCTGGGTCTGGTCAGGGTCTGTAATCCCACTTGTCTCTCTCTTGAGAAATGCTTAGTGACTATGCTTTTCAGATCCCAAGTCCTAGATGTATCTGCAAAGTCCACTGAACCTTGCCTTTCTTTTAGTAGTCTGCTTATAGTTCGTCCAAGCTTGATTCTTTCACGTACTGGGTGTCTTCTTCTTGCTTTCCTCTTGCCCCTGTCTAATCTTTCACTCTTAATGGGAGATTTGATTTTGAGTGGATTGTCCTAAACTGAGTTGCCACTGACTCTTCCTTTCTCCCTGTTATCACTGTCTTGTAGAGCTGCAGATCTGTTTCTCTCCCCATACTTCCCATCTTCCCAACATATACTTAGCTCTAGCGTAGCTCTGTGAGACCTCAATATTTCAGTTGAGACCCTTTAATGTATGTCATTTGCTATATAGCTTTCCAGTTGTTCTAATTGGCTGGTGGGGGTCACCTCTCAGCTTGATTGACATGCAACAGCCAGGACTAGTCAGATCCCAGGTGCAGAGGCAGTATGTCCTAGCTGCTTTTTAATCATGTTCTCCAGGCTGGGGCTTATAAGAGATGTAAGGGTGATTATGGTTCAAGGAGGACCAGGTCCTTGTGCAGGGGCTTTGGGATTATGGCTCTTCACTGTGTTCTGACTGAGTGAATGACTACATCAGTATTCAGATGGTAGCCTCCTCAGAGGTTGCAGAGTTACTGGAGAGATTTGGAACGGAGAAGAGGCTCACTCTGTCAGGGAACTCTAATCGAACGCCCTAGGATAGTCTGTAATCTGTGAACTCATTTCATTCTGAGCACAACTGATGACAGTACGTGTGTTAATAGCATTTTAGATATGATGAGCTCCGTTGATCTCAAAACTCTGTTCTCTTTTTATTGTCAATATGTGAATAGCACAGATATGAAACCAGGCAATGCTCTGGTGTAATAGGTGCGAAGACATGTCACGGTATGCATCTCTCTGATAGTTTATAGGACTTCCGGATGTTCCGAAAAATAGTATTAAATGGTCAAGTATTGGCAATATGTAGAAAGATTGGTAAATATTAAGGTTAAACTAGTTAGCATCAAAGTGTTTATTTTTTTTATAGCTCTGAGTTGGACTGATGCATCGGCTCAGGTCACATCATGTCTTCTGTTAACAGTTGCACACGAACAAACTGCGAACACTCACCCCCTCACTGTACTTACCACAGACTTTAACACATTTTCTGTGGCGTTTGTGACTGAAAATAAATAGTCTCCTTCATAGAGAAAAAACTGTCTCTGGTACTTCAAAATTGGGCTTCGTTTTTCTTTGGTGTGTGTGTGTGTGTGTGTGTGTGTGTGTGTGTGTGTGTGTGTGTGTGTGTGTGTGTGTGTGTGTGTGTGTGTGTGTGTGTGTGTGTGTGTGTGTGTGTGTGTGTGTGTGTGTGTGTGTGTGTGTGTGTGTGTGTGTGTGTGTGTGTGTGTGTGTGTGTGTGTGTGTGTGTGTGTGTGTGTGTGGAACCGAAGAGACACGGGGGGGAAATTAAGGCGAAAGAGCACTAAATGGTTGAAATGACTGATTCACTCAGCCTGTAAGTCAAGCAATGGTCAGCCATATTCAGCTTAATGGTGCCCATTGGTTGTCTGATCCAATTATTTATGATTGTAAGCTTTTTTATAAATATGCTCTAAGGAAGATTATATTGCTACTGCAGATTGCACTATATTTGATTAGTTTGCATGCATTTCTTAGTTGTGTATTTTATACAGTGTATAGTAACATAAAACCATGCATAACACCATGCACAAAGAGTAAATGTGTTTGTTTTATGTAGTAGCAGCTGGGTATGTCTTCAAAGAATTATATACTCCAAAATTGGACGCTGGTTACATGCTCCTGAAATGGCTTGTGTTTTATAAACACAGTGACAGGAAGAGGCAGTTTCTTCTGCTGCTGCAACTATAATCTATGCTCTGTGGTCCGACAGTTCATAACAGGAGAAACAAAGCAACTGGAGGTGAGTACACATGATTATCTCCACAGACCCTGAACCTCAAATTCCGTCCAGACATTTGACCCTTTCTTACTGCACCGGTGCCAAGGGTATGTGCTTTCAAAGCTAATGTTAGCTGAAGTTGGCTGGCTGACTTAAAGGAGAACTCCGACCAATTTTTACCTTAATCTTGATTCCTTTAAATATGCGAGTACTGTCGATAGAAATAAAACCGACCCAAATCTGTGCTAGCAAACTGGAGTTGCTGCAGCTACGTCTAGAGCTCCCACTTGGCTAACGCAGCAGTTATGTGGGCATGTTCTAAAGAGTACCTTTGTGCCTCTTAACAAAATGCGATTGAAATGTCTGTGCAACATGTACAGGACCCTTACGTGACAACAACATGCATTTTCAACTAAATTCACATACCATGTCTCAATCCTGCTGGTAGCTAGGTTGCCCTGCTAGTTGCTAGCTACCGTCTGGGTTGAGTGTGTTTAGCCAGGCTTCAGTCATAATCATCACGCATCAGTTTGGTGTGTATTTGTAGCTCATCCATTTTGTGTGCGATTGATCTGGCGCTGATGAGTAAGAGGCTTGGCCGTGGCGATCTGTGTGGTAGTTCCATTAGCCGGGCTAACAGGCCCAACCGGCATCCTTGCTTCTACTTTCCTTACCTCATCATGTTTACCCAACAGGAGTTACATTTAGAATTAGTAATCAACATCAACACTTTGACAAAGCTTCACATATTTTTCTGTGCTAAGTGCGTATTGAAATTCTTATTGAGCTTCTGACTAATGTTTTTTGGGTCAGTTTAAGCCATGTGCAGGACTTGAAAGGAAGTGAAGAGGAGAGAAATGTATAAAAAAATTATCATATGAAGACACAGCATCCTTATCTGAGTATGCAGTTGGCAGGAGTTGCAGAAGCAGTGACTGAGTAAAGGTGTTTGTTTTTTTTAAGTTTACTAAATTGAACAAAATAGAAGACGATGGATGAAAAGAGATGAAAGTTCCAGGCCTAATCTCTTCCCAAAGCACTATTTTACCAAAGAACTTTCACTGCTCACTAGGCTTGACATCTTGTTGACCTCGCTTCTTGTACTCCATTTCCATTGTCAGTCAAATGTTCTGCACATACTTATCCCAGTGACAGGACTTCCAGCGGTGTCTATATGTAGACTAATGTCGGAAAAAGTATACTGTCCACTATCCTCCATTCAAAGTAGTAAGGGTAAACGAGTGTATAATGAGAATTACAGCCACACATGGATACATAATTTTACACCATATTTACACCATGTTCATTTGTCCCCATCGAAGTGCAAGTCTGTACTAGGAGTGCAACTGATCATAAAAGTAATGGTTTGGATCGGATTGATTTTGAGTCACGGATTGGATCAATATTCAGATCAGGACCAAAAGGGGGGGGGGTTAAATGATTCATTAAAAATTGTTAAACTACAAAAACAGAAGAGCAAAGGGTATAAACTTTGAATGCACAAGAAGGTTTACCAGTTTTAAATAAATGCTCCATTTAGTCCCGTCTGTTTTTTTTTTCCAACAACAGCCAACCAAGTGCTAATTTGGGTTTTAGCTGCAGACTGTTATATGTTCCGGGGTTGGAATCCTCTACAGTGAAATACAGTCACATTTTTACACAGTTTAGCTATCAGCATTTTAACCGTGTTTAATCCAGCTACTAGCTAACTGTAGGCTTACATCAGTGCTACCTGCTGCCAAGTGTAATGTTAGTTAACTAGTGTGAAATGCTGCAATGCTTCGGTTGCCTCGAACATCCGTGAGCATCAAAGAGCAGCGCAGTGGCTCTCTGCAGAGCAGGCGTTTAAGTGGCACCAAAATGAGGCACCAAAATCTGGTACAGGTCGTTTAGGCAACGGTGCCATATTAGCACCTGGGTTCAATACCCCACCCAGTCTCTAAGCCCCCTATTCTTGGGTAAATCAACTACCAACTGCCGCTGATGCGACGGAGCTGTAGCCGGCTCTATCAACTGCTTTTAACACGCTCCGTTCATGTGAGCATACAATTGATTTTAACATGCACCCTTCAGTGAACAGCAAAACGGTATTACCTGTATCTTTTCACTGCAACTCTCCATAGAAATTTATCAGCCTATTTTATGTAACCGTGAAAGTAAAAAGGTATTTCACACTATTATTATGGTTACACTTATAAATACGTGGTTCACATGGATTCCACACCGTCAGTGTCAGTCCATCATCTGTGGTCCGTTACATATCTAATTTGTACCACCTTTGTTTGTAGTGTAAACACTATTGGTGGCCATTTTGATGAAATCAGGAAAAATAATAACAGTACAACTTGGCAGAGCCAAATGAAAATGACTTAAGAGAGTTCAACTACTCACAAAGGTAAACTAGTAAAATTATGTTTTGCTTGTACATCAGTGAGGCATTTTATCTCCTTGCTTGCCTTGCCAACAATGTAAATATGCCAGTATTTATGTCATCACACCAATAGCCTGATCTATAAATGATTATAGAGATGTCCCAATCAGGATTTTTTTTAGTGAGTTATGTGCTCATACTTATATTAACATTTACCTATAAAAAGCATTGCACAGTATTTTACACTTGCTCTATATTTTCAATCTAAAAACACCTTCAGTCTTAGTTGTTCTATATATAAAACTAGATCTTAAATAGATTGACTATTTCTTTATCCTTATCCACACCCCTCTCACTACCTTCCCCCCTCTCACTTAATTTCCCCTTTTCAGTGAGTCATTTGTAAAAGGTGGGCAGATCGCATGCAGGGTGGCAAGTGCAGAATTACATCTTGTTTTAGGTTGATTAAATGGGTGGTTAGAGAGATGCAACTCTTTACTCTGATGGACAAGTTGTACTTCTTCCTCCTATCACAGCTTGGGCCTGCTCCATTCACATTTGCTTTGAACAATACTCAAGTTTGACACCTGCCTTGTGTACAAATTACAAGGCCACATCTGTTACTATGCTATCTTTATCACCCACAGAAAATACCTGCTTCTTCTCCTTCAGAAATGCAAGTTGCTGCTTCATTTTATAATGTAATCATTTCAAGAGAGAAACCCCAGCATTAAGTTTACCATCTGAAACAGCTGTGCCTGGTGGAGGCCTGGGTAACAAAGGAGAAACCTAGGTAGGTGAGAGGAAAAGACGTATGCAGGAGAGAGTGGCAGATTGGAGGCTGAGGGCTGTCTTTGTGACAGAGATACTCGTAAACAAATGGTGTCCAGTAGAATTTTATCTGGTCTCTTGTGGGCTCAGAGTACCTACAAGATGTAGTTTCACTAGACTTAGCAGGCTTCCTCAGATCTTCTCTCCCTATTACCATCTTAATTAACCTAATGAGTTGAGCTGGGAGAAAAAGGCACAGAAAGCTGACAAGTTTGTTGTAGCCAATTATTGCACTGTCCTTCCTGTACCGGCCTTATCTGCTGAAGGGCGGAGATTGTGATCAGTGGACTAGCATCCTCTTCGAACCTAGTGTGTGCTGTGGAGTCTGGTATCGATTAGAGAAGCGGAGGAAGAAGAGGAGGAGGAGGCTGCAGACAGAGATTACTGAACCCTGGTGTTCTTTTCTTGTGGGGATGCTTGCAGCCACTGCGTTGAGGTTTCTATACCAGGAGATTGCTTCTTTATAGACAGGGGACTGGATACATTAAAGAACACATCACTGTTAGCTCTCATTGTAACAACCCATTCATTCTCCCCTTTTCTGTCATCTGTTTTGCCTTTGCTGTCTTTTCTTTGTAAATGAATGTTTTATGTGCCCTTAGTCAGGTAGTCATGCTGTTAGTAGACAAAAGCTGTACCACTTTAACGTCAATGCATGTAAATCCCCAAAGCTTCATCTTGTTGTTGTTTTTGTATCTTAATTTATGTGTGCTAGTTGATTTAATGCTAGTCCATGGCCAATACATTGTACATATGTTGACTGTTTATTTATATATATATATATATAATATGATATATATATATATATATATATATATAATATGATATATATATATATATAATACATGGACAATGAAGTAATATGGATGTTGTAAAAAGGAGAATGTGAATTAAGTAGTCTCTTGCTCTTGTGACATGTTGCCTGTTAATAATACTATTATGACTTATATATAGAGCTGTCAGTTGATTAAAATATTTAATTTCTAGTTAACTCGTGATTAATCGCAAATCAATCACACATTTTGTGTCAGTTCTAAGTGTACGTTAAAAGCAATATTTTTTTGTCTTGAGCTATTAATTAATGATTCTTGAGCG
The DNA here is from genome assembly GCF_008692095.1 of Etheostoma spectabile. Taxonomy (NCBI): domain Eukaryota; kingdom Metazoa; phylum Chordata; class Actinopteri; order Perciformes; family Percidae; genus Etheostoma; species Etheostoma spectabile. Next base: position 25,748,387 of record NC_045735.1, on the reverse strand, counting down.
ATCTGGTGGCTAGCCAGACGGTGTGGCGGGTTTGGTGATCCCCAGGATGTTACCATCAAGCACTTTACACTGTACAGTTTCTGCTAGCCATCAACAACACATGGATGTACGTTATTGCTGCATCGCTTCCTGATTTCCTAAACTACGGCACGTACGGCCCCATGCCCAAATCACAGAATGCATGTGCATTAATTGTGCGTCAAAAGAATAAGTGAAGTTAAAAGTAATTTTGCGTTAACTTGTTATTATTGCGCTAATTTTGACACTTCTTCCATCATTTTCCATTTGATACTTTATTGATACTTGTCCATTGCAGGACCTGGACAGAAATATAGACTACACAAAATGTATTATTCATGTAAGGGATGCACTGATGCCATTGGTGCCCATACTAACCTTCTTAATCATCCATGTTGTGACCAATAAATATAGTTTCTTTGTCAATGTTATTATGAAATGTTGTGGTTCACTGACTTAATTTTTAGCGCCACAGCAACCACTGGCCTTATCTTACCTTAAATGAAAAGGATTGCAATGATTTAGATGCAGTGAGGAATACAACCTTTCAATTTGGTAAAAAGAGATCACTGGCACCTGGAATGTAAATGATATCAGATATTTTGACTTGTCATAGCAGGAAAAGCACAAGTGAAACAAATTTAGTTAACAATGGCTCAGTTCCATGACGTGTCCCAGTAAACCATGCCAGTGAGCCAGCAAGCTCAATACTAGGACCCTGGAACTGGTTCACCTAAATGGTAATGCAGTCATTTTTTATGTGTTTTTCCTGCTTTGACAAGTCAAAATGTCTGGCTGTCAAAAAAGTCTATTCTTGTGCATGCTGTGCATGAATCATCCTACTTTGACTAATATATTATTTAGTCAATGTTGACACTGCTTTCAATATAAAAAAATGTCCTCACTATTGATCAGATTGTTTTTTCAAGCAACGGTGTATGTGCTTTATTAGACAATAAGTCAGTGAACTTATCAACCACACAGACAGCCAGAAGAGGAAGGAGGAAGACAGTGAAGCAGTCAGAGTCAGTCAGTAATGTTTTGAGACTACAGAAAATATCCGGCGGCATATGGCATGGTGAAACATCTAAACACTTGGCATCCATACAGGTAGGAAAGGAAACAAGCGGCCAGCTTCATTTAATTAGATAGAAAGGTAACCCAATCAAAATAGCATTAGAATAAGGAAAATAAATTAATACACATGCATATAAAAAATTGATCAAATTATCAAGTCATAATCACAAGTCATATTTTAAGGTTATAAAGTGGTTTAATATTATGTAGCAAGTAATTTAACCAAGAGCATGTCAGACATGAAGGTTCATTGTGTAGTCCTCAGTCAAAAGCAATTTTCTCTAATGAACTCTGCAATGAAGCGGGTGCCAACATTGTCCGAAGTTACCCTGTCTCGCATGTACCACACAAATGGAGATCGTCCTTGACAGACGTGGTCTGGTAGCCAGTTCGAAATTTAATTTGGTCATAAACAACCAAGTCTCTTGCCATTCCTTTAATTTGTCTGACGATTTCGGAGTCAGCCCTTAAAGACAGAAGTTCTCTCCAGTTAGACATTTCCATTTTCCGATATCAGATCAGATATATTACTGTATATATCTGTTGCCTAAAGACACTGAACACTTTGCTGCTAATGCCTCCAAATGCCTCTATTTTTCATCTCTGGCTTTTCACCACAGTACAGAGGTTTATTAGTGATGCCATACTGAATCATCACAACATTTCAAGCTCCAATGAAATCAGCCATCAGACAAAGTTCAGCCTCTTCAGCTCTAACATTAAGCAGTCAGAGGTTGTGGAAAACAACCAAGAAAACAATGACGAAAATACAAACATTCATCAGCAGCTACTTGAGACGGATCTTGGCCATCCACTGGCCAGATATCATCAGCAACAATGATCTCTGGCAGATAATGGGCCAACAGCCAGTGGACGAAGAGATCATGATAGGGTAGAAATTGGGGATGGACTGGCCCTACACTCCGAAAACCAAATATATGCACCACCAGGCAGGCCTTAAGATGGAAACCCTAAGTCACAAAAAAGAGTCCGGACCAAGAACCTGGCAAAGGGACTTAGAGACAGACATCAAGCAGAGCGGGATGACATGGAAACAGCTGAAAAGGAAAGCCCGGGACAAAAGATTTTGGCAGGCTGCGGCCAGTGCTCCATAAAAGGAGCAATAGGCATAAGTAATTATGAATTACTTTTGAGTATGATTGCCTTTGGGCTTTCTGGGAAAGGTAGTGTAGTACATAATTCTACGTGTTCATTCATAGTTTTGATGCCTTCAGTGAAAATCTACAATGT
>NC_045735.1:25738318-25746031 GCF_008692095.1 Etheostoma spectabile | reverse complement strand
ATGAAAATAAAGGAAACTCATTGAATGAGAAGGTGTGTCCAAACTTTAGCCTGTACTGTATATACGTGTGTGTGAGTGTGTGAGTGTGTGAGTGTGAGTGTAAACAAGATTGGTTTTGGGCATTTCTGCCTTTAATGGAAAGGACAGCTAGATTTAGAAAGGGGAGAGAGGAAAGACATGCAGGAAATTGTAAATCAAAATCAAGCCCTGCACCTGTTGTGATGAGGCACTGGCATTCCAGGATGGGATCCCTCACCAGCCTCCCACTTAAAGACATGGCCAATTTTGTTTATTGTAATTTATAGCCAATGATGTACTTTTATTCTTGATATTAACTCTAGAATTATATTCTGAAAGGGGTTCATTTGTGTTATTGGGCGCTTAATTGGTGTTCACATACAGACAACCTGCCTCAAATAAATTATAATTGGGATTCAAATCTAATCTTTCAGATATCTCTAATGATGTCTTAATATATGCTAACCAAGCCTAACATTAACTGCTTGGAATTTTGAATGACAGTGTCTAATCCTCTTGCTTTCTCTTACTCTTTCCACTTTCTAATTAAAAGTGACTAGTACTGTGCCCATGGAAACATGGCTGCCTGAAATGGGCAGATTGCTTGGCCTCCTGTATTGCTGTTTGCAGCTCTCTCGAATGTAACTAAGTACATTTACTCAAGTACTGCACTATACAATTTTGAGGTACTTGTATGTTATTTGAGTATTTCCTTTTTATGCTACTTTATACTTCTACTCCCCTTCATCTCAGAGGCAAATATTGCACTTTTTTCTCCACTCCACTTTATTTGACAGCTGTAATTACTTTGCGGATTTAGATTATTAATACAAAATATAATCAAATGATAAATGATGATATATTATTATAGATTTAACTACCCACCAGTATAGAATGTAATTTATCCCCATCTTTACCAGCTACAACATTTAAGTGATGCATCACTAATCATAATTCAATAATATATATTGTTCTGCATTATGAATAGTTTTAGTACTTTAAGTATATTTTGATGCTGATACTTTTGTACTTTGACTTTGATACGATTTTGAATGCAGGACTTTCACTTGTAACAGAATATTCTGACACAGCAGCGTCTGGTGAGAAGAGGGGTAAATACATGTTTGCCAAATTACAGGAGATGCTTGACAGATGACAGATACAAAAAATATGGTGAATCAATCTTTATTCGGTTCATTTGGTCGGTAATTAGAGCTTTGTTTTTGTGGACAGAGTTCTTCTGTACCAGACTCCAGCTAAGCAGGACTGTATAGCTGCCCAGCAATTCATACCCTGATCTTATTTTCAACTTCATTTTGTGACACCATCAGCTTATTTTTATAGTTTGACCTCTCGGTCCCACGCAGCAAAGCTGAAACCACAGACAGCCAGGTGATGATGTGCTGGAGTCAGTCTGCAGAGCCCTGAAATCCCGCCTGCAGTGTTATTCAAATCTTATTAATATTGAATGTATTGCCGATCAGTATTCAATACTTCCTTGTTGTTGATTTTTAATAACATCATTACATTTGCATAACCCCCAAAATTGTGGTGTCAAGGGTTTTGGCAGTGAGTGTTTAACTCATTTCGATGGTGACCATATATACTGTAACATCAAACACATGTTTAACACAATTTGTCAAAATACACAAATTTAATTTGGGAACCACTCAGTTTTCTTGGTATTTCCTCCAATGACCACCTGCGGCTCGCTGGGACTCGCTACATTGAAAAGCTATTAACATCACTATGCTGGTACTAATGTTGTTGCATATATAAATGTTACAGTTAAAATATAAAATTGTCAGTGCTCTCTTAAGGACAAACAGATATACTTATAAACCAAGGTAGAGCATCTGCGATATTGGCAAATACCTTTGCCAGGATCTGTCTGTCAGACTCTGCTATATCCAGTATACTTACACAATGGACAGTATACTCTTACTGTATATTTTTAAGTTTCGACAAGGGTTTTGATTGAAGGGTTATGATTGTATTTTGTTCTGCTGCAGTTTTACACAACAATCAGCGCTTTAGATGTTGCAGGCTTAGTTCCGTTTATGTGCTGATTCCTAAAGCTCATGCTTTAAAGCTATAGTGCGTAGTTTCTGTCGCCCCCATGATGAATTCTAAGTAATGACAACAACACTGTCGGCACATCCAAATGATGCACCACCCCTAATCCTACTCCACACAGTTGCTTGAAGTGTTAACCAGTCAAATCAAGGAGGACACGGAGGAGTAAAACAAACATGATGGACTCTTCAGAAGAGGTAATTATTTAGTAAGTTTTATGTTCTCCTTCTGTCTTCAAATCTGAACGATGCTGCTGTCTCTTCTTAGCGGTAATGGAAAACGCATCACTCGAGCTTCTGCGCGCGAATGTTGCCAGACTACATCACTCTGGAAACGTGGTCATACTAAGAAATACAGAGAGATTAGCTTTGTATCAACTCATTTAGCAATGTCTTGAATGTAACACACATTTATTCTAAAATAGTTGGCACTATAGCTTTAAGCCTTATTGTTTGTGTTTTATAGTTTTCTTCCCATTGGTGATTCTTAAATCTGCTCTTTACTCTTTTACATTTCTGGAGGCTCCCAGCCAAACACAACAGAATGCCTTTAATTAGCTGGAGTCTCTGCATACAAAGATAATTGTGAAGAATGCAGTTGCAGTACCCATGGGTGAATGAACCCTGCATTTGGCTCATGCCTTGGTTTCTCCATAGGGCATTTTAGAATGAAGGTTTAGTGTTATGAGGATCCTGCGCAGAGGTGAGAGAAGGCCGCCTGATCATATTGACACAATGATTAATCTTCCCTTCCCCTGATATTTTGTGAATTGGGTTTGGGTGTGCTGTAGCTTTGTTGTAAGTGGGTGGACAAGGTGACCCGTGCTGTAGATCAAACTGCTGAACAACTGCTTGGGGACAGGGTCCTGCCCGCCTGACTGGACATCATTTTTCTCCATTTAGCCCCATCTCACACCTGTTATAGGGTGGTCGTCCACATGAATGCTCACAGCCCCGCTGGGATAGAGTCTGTCATCAACAACAGGATTCAACAGATGTACACCACTTCTCTGCTGGCTTGAAAGGACATTAACTCTTAGCTGTGTTGGTGTTTTTGAGGGAATTGTTTTTTGTCAGATGTTTTGAGCATATAGAATTAGTTTTATGTTAAAATGCTTCAAGATAAAAGAATGAAAAGCATAATATAGAGAAGTGAAAATAGCCCGCACATGGTGTAGGCTATTGGGACTGCCATTTTAAAGAAATGGTCCCTTGGTATTCCTGTAGCTTAGACTTGGTGATATTTCCTTTGCTGTATTGATGCCTAACCCTCTTCCTCTAAAGACCAGTAGCCACACAAAAAGATAGAAAACATAATGGACACACCTGTATTTGTTGGTTGGTGAGGTCGGGTTGAGTTATGTTCACAGTGACTTGAAACGTTCCTTAGTCTATCATCTTTAAAACAGTATGAAGATTCAGTAGAAAAACTGACAAAGCAAAGTGATGCACAATGTATGTAAAGTGATAATTGGAAACTCTGCTGCTCTTTTTTTAATGCATTTTTCTCCTTTGTCTGACTTGGAGAAGTTGCAACTGATTTATGTGTTCAAATTTGAACTCATTATATACAACAAAATGTTTGTCAACCCAAAATGTAGTTTCTGCATAGACAGCCTGCCTTGGCTATCAAACACTACAGGAATTGCAGCATGGTTCAAAGGTCAGCGTATTTTAAATGGAAAACTCTGGTTCTTTGTAAACATATGGTAGGCTACATGTATTCTTTCTTATTTCACAGTCTATCATGTCAGTGCAGTCATGTCTGCAAGAAAAACATTGCAAAAAGCAGTAGAAAATCGCAGTACATTATGTCCTTTAATGTGTCATATTCCCGCCACTTCAACTCCTGCTTCCATTCACTCCTAAATTTGTTTTTTTCATTGTCCACTTTTTATGTTTTGGGTTCTTCTGTAAGAATAACATTGGCAATTAGTAAACCCTTAAATGCTCCTGACTGTTTTCACTTTTAGTTTTCACTTTTAATGAATTACTGTATGTACTGTAGCAATAATGTGTGCAGCCAGCCAGAAACACACACACACACACACACACACACACACACACACACACACACAGAGTTAATGACTACTATGATGTGTGAATCATACCAGTTAATGTGTGGGTTGTCAAAGTTCAAGAGCTGCAGGACTGTGAAGAGCATTTTCTAAATTGTCTAAGAAATCCCTAATTATACATGTTTGATACTTTTAATGATACTATGGACCATGTACCCATTATTGACTTATATCCAACTTGAATTTCTTTTCCTTTTGCTAGTTATGTGTTCAGCACCATTAAGTCATGAAAGGACTTTTTATTTAATCCAGTGTATTCTGGTCTTGCATCCCAGACCTATCGCCACAGTGCTGGAGAAAAGTTTGGCTGCAAGAATTCAACATTCTGGGATAGGGGGAAAAATGTTATTTGGTATTTCTTTAAACCAATCACAATCGGGCGTCTTGGGAGTCTTGGGTGTTGCTAAGCTTCGGAGGCAGTGATGGTGCCCCTGTAAAATAGATAGCAGGTTTTATTCCAACAGTCTACATCTGGTGAGTCAGACTAACTGTATTTTGTTGTTGAGACAATTATAACAAATCATCCTCATCGTCATCGAAGATGACAAATATTACAACCGGCAAGCTTATATGATGCTATGTTATAAGTTAACAAAGTGTAAAAGCCCAAAGTCCGCCCCCAAAAGGCCTTACCATCTCCAACAGAAAACACTGTTTGTTCACAAACTGCTCCAAACAGCTCTATTGTAGTCCAGCCTTTACTTCCGTGACAAACATGCATCACTTTGTAACACACGTTATAATGCTTGTGGAGCTGCAAGCTTGGCACGCCCTCATACTCTGCTTCTGATTAGCTGGTAGTCCTTACCTAGGTACTGGTCATGTGCGACTCCCAACAAAGACGGCACAGGAGCAGTTCACAGCCAAGGAGAGCGACGTTTGCTATTGATTTTTCTTGTTGAAAAAAATTTAACTAAAGAAATATCACAAAAACATACTGTACTTTCCAATGTTTTGGGCTCACTCTCAGTGAATCACAAGATTATGAATGTGTGGTGATATTTTTGCAATGTAGTTTAACGTTAGACAAAGATTACATCACTATAGACGATGCAGCGCTTCTGTCTCTCCTCTCCCGTGCTCTATCTGGGGCATTTGGGTTCAGTGGCATCGGCATATGCAGTTCAACATTACATCGCCTTAAATCCTCTAACAGTTCCTCATTTATGTCATCAACACATCCACAATTCATGGAAATGTGTTAAACAAGGTCATTTTTTTCCTTCTATGTATGGTTTGCAAAAATGGGAACTGCTGGGTCCGTGAGATGAGAGAAGTGTATGCGCTCTACATTAAAATAGCTCTACCTTAAAATAGCATCTGAATAACGCGCCACTGACTTTAGACTAGGTTTTTCGTGGTCTGTGGCGGAGTTGTTTTCTGAAACTGCAAAATAGCACTAGGGAATGTTTGCGCCAGAACACGGCTCCTCTTTTTGCTGAACCTAATTTACCAACCTGAGTCTGTGGAGGGAAAAATCCGCTGTGCGTCGGGTGCAAAATCGTAACATATGTAACTATGCGTCGGTGTGTAAAAAAAGGCCCTAGGGGTGTAATGAGACAACCAGCTCACGGGACAAGACAAGAGATTAGGTTCACGAGTTCGAAACAAGATGAGATTTTAACACTATTTTACAGGAAACTTCAATGAAGAAATAAGACTGTAAAAATACGAGACAGGGCGCTCAGGTAGATCAGTTGGTAGGGCCAATATATAGGTGTTTACTTCTCGACGCAGCAGGCCCGGGTTCAAGTCCCATCTCTCTCCCCTTTCATGGCTTCAGCTGTCCTGTCAAAGTGGCCTAAAAATGCCCCAAAAATTTCTTTCAAAAAAATGCATACAGTAAAAACTAGAAGAACAAGACAGCGCCACAGTGAACAGCACGCTCCCGCTTCCTGAGCCGTAATCTCACCAGATCTCATGGGGCGAGATCTCTTCACACCTCTAAAAAACACGGTAGCTCTGTATTCTGAACTAATGTGAACCGAGGTGGCCTCCCAACTTGTATTAACTCCCATATTGACGCCGCATATCGAACCAAAGCAAAAGACTATATCGTATTAAGTTGCTATGAGTTGTAACCTCTTCTAATTAGGAGGCAGAGTATAACGTTATCTCCGAACCTGCTTTTCTTCTCTTCCTCCGTCCTGCATACCTTTCACTCACCCTTTGTTGGTTCTGCAGCTGCCTGAAACCGTCACTGATATATTTACCAAGCGACTGGGACGTCCATAGTAAAAAGATTTTACCCCGGAAAGCAGTGTGAAAGTTAAGAGCGTTCACTCTGCACCTACTTCTGGGGACCGAAATGGCCTATTTAGCAATGTAACTCTCTGGTAAGTGTGTTTCACTGGTGTTTCTGACCATGAGTTGGCGTATTGTTCAGGGGCGGATTTAGCGATAGCAGTTACCTACCTTGCCTAAGTTGTCTTACTCGGCAGTCCAAGGCATGTGCTTGACCATGTTGGAGTATTGATTGAATTGAAAATGTAGCCAGAGTTCCACTAAAAACATAGAGGGTTGGCTTATGGGTGCAGTGTTGGGTGGGTGGACGTGTGGTGGGGTAGTTATGTTTGTGTACACACTTATTTGGTCACTCCCGGTGACCTAAAAGGACAGATGACAATGGAGACAGCATAAGTGCGGTGAAAAAAAATTGTCCTCCACTTGAGGGACGTCTCTGAGTGATTGAGATACGTGCTCTATCAAAGGATCAAAGAGAGCTGGAGTTGCTCTGCCATTCAAGTCGAACAGAGTGACTTTGGTGCACACTTGGCATGATGCGTTAGCTGATGATCTTTTAAATTGCTCCTCTTCACTCCAAGCTAGTGGATAATTTTTCCTATTATCTTATTATTTTCCATGTGTAGTTAGTCTCCTCCCTATGTCACTCCCTCCACCTCAACATCCTCCCTCTTCCCGCCTTTTTCCTCTCCCGCCTGCCCTTTCTCCCCAACTTGTATCACCACTTCCTTCCTTTTCCTCTATCTTTCCCCCGCCCCTGTTTTTTTGGATTTGGTCTCAGAGCAGAATGTCAATGGTGCTTGAAAACAGTGTTTAGGATTCACACAGTGTGCCTGGCATAAGCTCATAAGAGTAATTAGATGTTCTCTCACTGTTGTTCTTCCCTTGAAATGGAGGCTATCGTTTTTTGTCTCTTCTCCTCCCCTATCATTTGACATTCTGACGTCTGCATGGCCACAAAGAGAAACTACATAAAAGCGAGGCAGAAAGAGAGGATTACAGATAATGAGAGGAACAGAGAGGACAAGGGAGAGATAGAGACCTGAAGGCAAAAGGAAAAGAAAATGGAAGCCTGATACACAGTACACATAATGATTTATTTAAGGACTTTAAGGACAAATGGCAGGCCTACTGGTGTACTAGGACAGCTGAAGAAATCAACATGTAGAAGCAGTGGGTCAGTGTTGTATACGTGTGTTACTGTGTGCACACAGAAACTGGCTCCTCCTCTTTTCCACCACTATCTGAGAGAGAGACACACACACACATACATACATACACACATACATACATACATA
>NC_045735.1:25735156-25738308 GCF_008692095.1 Etheostoma spectabile | reverse complement strand
TACATACATACATACATACATACATACATACATACATACATAATCATGTACTGTTCATACAAAAATGGCAAATCCGTTATTCAATAATAAATATAGTCTGATGTGTGTGTCATGTCCTCATCGATGTCTTTTCTCGTCAACAAGACTTTACGCCAACTTCAAGCTTTTCTACACTAGAAGAATTCTAATCCTTAAGTGTTGCTGGATCACGTTTGGCAAACAGACAACCAAAGCGCAGCTTATTGCTCAAGGGGCTCAGAGTAAATTTAAAATCTGTCTGCCTTTTTTTCGGCTTTGATAATATGAGCTTTGATAGAACAACTGCATTTAACTAAGCAAGCATACGTGATCAAAACGTAGGTTTTCAATGCACCAAGAATGCTTAATTAACAGTTCATTAATCTTTCATGTTTAAAGGCTAAACATTATGCTTTTTTCTTTACCACTGCACAGAAAAGGATAGTTATCACTGTGTGAGTTCTCACTATCAGACCTGTCAATTTTAAAATACATTTCAGCGCAAAATTCCCAAACAGAGATACACACAAACCTTCACCTCAGCCCCCAGTGACTATCACTCAACACCTCCTGTGGAAAGATCTGCAACAACAGCCATACTGTAGTTAATAGTCTTTCCTGGAAGGTAACAGGAAGTGTTGAGTTTGCATTTGCAGGATTCTAGTGGGGAAAAATGTTTGTCTTTCATCTTCTCAGTGGAACTCTTCACGAGCACTATGTCCCTGTAATGTGTCAGATTTTTTTTAATCAACCCCTTTCTCGTTAACATACTGAACTAATGTAAACCCTGAGGCAAGAGAATAGAAGAAAAGGTACTCATTGGCATTAATTATCATCAAATCTCAGTTTTTATTTCTGTTTTTGACTTCAAAGATGACATGTGCTGTGTTTGTGCCTACAACTACTTCGGTTAAAATATGTGCTCTGCAAAGTTTATTTTTCTTTTACAACCAGATCACCACAAGGCCCGGCAAAGTTCACCTCAGTGGCTGTGGTAAAGTTAAGCAGACTCGGCACCCAGTTTAAAAGATGCAGATGCATTTGATAAATTTGGTGCTGTGAAGGGATTCACCTGAGTCCCTTCATCTTCCTGCATTTCCTCTGTGGTGGTGCGCCATGACCGACTTTAGGTCAACTTGGAAAACTTGCGTGTGGATGGATTGTACATAAATTGTACATTGTACATATCTCTCTGAGGAATGCTACAATTCCAATAATTGTAAAAAATGAGTATTGCAGCCGGTTGTCAATTAATCCCTGCAGTCATAAACGCTACTATAATATTATTATTCACTTTGTGCAGATGCAATAAATCCATGGCACATCAAAGGACCATTTGATTTTGAGAACACACCAACAATCCATTTGTTGTTTTAGTGGCCTGAGATTAGTTGGGCTTATTTCACTCCACTTCGATCCAGCAGAGCACTTATTCTTTCCCAGCCTTCTCTAACCTGTCTTTCCCCATTCCGTCTCTCCTATCTGTCACCCACCAACCCCCCTCTTCTCCTTGACTCAATTATACAGAGCTTACTTAAAAACGGCTATCAACATATTTCCCTCAAAGTTAGATCATCCACATGTCTCAGATTTTCATTATAGATAAACCCCACATATGTAAATGCTGCAAATATACGGTTCTGCTACACTTGCTCCGTAATAAAGCCTGAATTAATCTGAGCGGCAAAACGATCAAAAAGTAAAAGAAAGGGTCTAATCGAGAGAAAAAGAGAGCATTATAGGGAAGTTCTAGGCTGCCACTTCTAATCCCCCACAGTCAGCGCTGCCAATCGGCGTAGCCCAGCTAGTTGCTGCTGATGTGAATGCGGTGGGAGTGACGGTACACTCCCACAGAGAGGCAATAGCAGCAGCAGTATCCACTGATTAATCCTCATGCTGAAGCCACTAATGATTTATTTATTTGGAAATTACAGAGCCCTGGGAGAGCTGGGCATGATTGATAAGGAAACTCGAGAGGGGGGGAGGGATTTACACCTCCTTCCACCTTAGTTCTTTCTTGTCTGTGCATACTTGTATGTATGTGTGCGTGTGAGCCAGAGGATCTATACCCAAGGGGTTCATCAAAAGGCTAATTCTCATATTTAAAGGAAGAATGTTTTGATACAACATGTTGCGCGGGTCTTTTCTGCCGCAGGCGGGAGTTTAGACTCCTGCTGTGACGAAATTGATGTTTGATCATAGGCTGTCTTGCTCTAAACATGGATATATTCTTTTGTGTGCGAGAAAGGCAATTAGCTCTTTTCATTTTTCATGTTTGGCTCACACTAACGTTTCTAATAATCTAAATTATTTATGCTGAAGTTGGGCAACAGTGTATTTAAACATCTGCCAGCTGTCTTTGTATGAAGCATACTGTGGCTTTTGAGCCCGGGGTGGTAGATCCTGTTGAGACTCATTATTACACAGACTCTTTACATCCATGAAAGCACAGACAAAACATGCAGCTCAAATGCTCACCGAACAAAATTAGTTATGATGCTCTCTGAGGCGATGGATTGGTATATGGTAAGCGATTATAGCAAAGTATGTGTCAACATCAACTGGGTGCTATGTTGATGATGAGCTTTCTAGCTCAGTCTGTGTTAAAGGCTCTAGTCAGTGAAACACCACCAGTGAGCCCTACTAACATGATTCATTTTTGCTCATCAACGTTAATTGAAGTAGCTCTCTTCTTCTCTTACTGAACCTTACATAACCACTGTTGGGATCATGGGGGCTGTAGGAAGGGCATAACTATCTGACTATAGTCTTGAGGCCATGGTGGGCTTTTCTAACTGCAACTTAGTCAGAGGTGCTTCTTGCTGGGAAATGTAGGCAGTCTGGCAGCGTAGACATACTATAGGAGAAAATGGGAATGAATGTTGGCATTACTGGCTGTGCTCCTGTTTTAATGTGTCAATTTTCTAGGTTGTCTTTCTGCAGAAAGTATAAAAGAAAAAGATGATATCAAGTTTTGTTATTACTGCTTATTAAACATTTGATTTGTCCTTTGGGTTGGGTCCTGCAGGTGAATCTATGATCTTTGACTCATAGTCACTTTACTGACACTTTGTTCTGAAATACCATGTAGTTAACTAATTTTATGACCGTGTATTCAAGGAGCTTATTTCCAG
>NC_045735.1:25728768-25735146 GCF_008692095.1 Etheostoma spectabile | reverse complement strand
GCATCTCATCCACCTTATGTGTCTTTTATTAGTGCAAATGTGTTGTTTTTAAAGTGTCACTCTGCTTTGCTAAAGAGCTTTAATTGAGATTTAACAGTCCAGGGAACATTTTCTCCAGATTTAGATTTGTCTAAGTGATCTTCAAAGATCAGTCAGGCTTTCTTGTGTTTTTCTCTGTGTAGTGGTGTTTTCTTTTTCCAAACCCTTCTTGTTTCAGTGTGTTGGGCTGTTTTAATGCCATGCAAGGGACATTTTCTGTACCAACAATTTGATATCTTAGTTCAGATTTTGTCTTCTTACAGCTCCAAGAGCAGCGACTTCTGGATTATTTCAAAAAGAGTCAAGAAGGTTAAAGCTTTTAGTTTCCTTACAGCCTTGTTTACTTACTGGTGTCCTAAGACCTCAGAGCAGATAGAAGGAGCAGACAAGCAGAATAAACTCTTTTTCCCTACGAAGATGTGCTATTTGTTATTTGTAATTGAGACCATGTTACATGCAAGTGACTTAGCAAACAAATTGTAATTATCTTAAACTAAGGTGAAATGTTGTGCAAGTTTTTTTTAAATTTATGATGTAATTATGTGTTGTAATTCACAGAGTGTGAGTCAATAGGTGAATGAGGAGTGAATATTGATTACATTTTCTGTTATTTCAGGCTGCCAAGACCGTATAGAATAGGAAATAAGCACACATGGATATACAGTTTAAAAATATGTTTCTGATTGGCTGGCTGATAAATAAAAAACAAAATGTGTTAAAGTTGCAACTAAAGACTATATTTAATTGATTTAATCTATTGATTACTTATTTGATTAGTCGATTCATAATTAATCATGTGACAGTCCATTTTGTAGGAAATTCTGCATCTCATAATCCATTGTAATCCATTTGTTTACTAGAGGATCTTGACAGCTACAATATGGCAGACATGCAGACGCATGTCAAACTGTAAAACACAGTATCTTATCTGTATGGTTTCTTATACCGACTTACAGCGTGAAGTTAATTTAAAATCTACGTTGTTTAGTTTAATAGGTCTGTATGTGCATAAACATGCTGCTTACAACTTGCAAATGTGCTGGAAAGCAGCACTGATGAAGACTCATATTCAGCATGCCCGGGAAAAGGAGCCGCCATACGACTTGAATGTAAACAATGCATTCCACGCAAGTCAGTGTATGCACTGGTACGTTATTGACGTAATCAATCACATCAGCGTGTTGTTCCAGCCCTAAAATGTGTATTTGGCTGTTACTTATTATATTAAATCAACCTTTATAAATAAGTGCTCAATATATAGCCTACTCGACTGTATTGAAACATAACAGCAATCTTTTAAAGCCTGTTCACAGGTTTTCACAATGGCTATACTCGTTGCCTCACCCACATTTTTTTTTCATTTTTTTTGCTTTTGTTGTTGAGATGCCTTTCTGATGAACTTTGACTATGTATTTACTGAGAAAAATAGTTTTGCTTTAACCAATATATTTATACATTGCAAGCCGGTATCAGCTTGGATTATTATCTCAAGGTGAGAAAGCAGTTCAAGGTTTTTTGTGGTATTAATCCTGGGAAGTGTTATGAGACAGTTTTGAGTATACTTTACAGTCAAAGGGGCATTCAGTAGCCTGAGGAAGGTCGTTGAATAAGTTATTGTTGATGAAACTACTAAAAAGAGAGGGAGAGAGGGACATCTAATTAGACTGCTTGCTTTATAAGCACAGCTTTAACTGCATGTGGAAGCTGGATTTTAACATTTATAGCCAGACAAATTAAACAAGTAAACTTCAACAATAAAATTAAAATCATTAATAATATTTTCAAATGTGATGGATGCATTACACGGTCAGCCCCCAATACTAAGAACAGAAACCCCAACTTGTGTATGTTTCTGAGTTTCCGTTGTCCGGTAACAGACAGAAAATTTCTAATTGTCTCTGCTCAAAATGACGGGTGGAAAAAAATTCCTTCTGCACAATATGAATTGTGTTAAAATAGGATACAGTGATTTTCATTAAATGTTTTTTATTAAAACAATGAACAATCATATTTTTTCCTTTAGAAATGACTTATCTTAAATGACTGTAGCATATGTGATGAAGGAAGAACTTTATTATTCGTGTTCTCGCTCTGATTGAATGCAGAAGACTAGCGTAGATTTACAACAAAAGGCGAAGCAGGAAGAGTTAAAGCCCAAGCCCTGGTGAACAACGTAAGTAATGTGAACACCGAGCAGCAGCCGGTCTAAGGTATGATGAAATTGGCAGCGAGGACGAGTCGGCACCAGCTACAGCCCCTCTCATTAACGTTAAGGCCACAGACGCACATCGAGATGCCAACTATGGTGAAAGCTGTCTGCGGTTGCGGAAGCTTGACTTTCTGCGAGGTACTTATTGGGATTATGGTATAATCTATCCAGGGTGGGTCCAACTGGCCAAGGTAGCATGCGTAGAAAGAGCCTTCTCCCTGCAGATCTGCATCAAAACAGCGCAGCAATGTTGCCTTGGAGAAGGCAGGGGCTTATGCGCATCGCGAGTTGCAGAAAGATACTTGTTTACAATTATTTTGACTCAAGTCTGCACTAGACCATTTTATGAGCCAGTTTCTTTGTACTGTAGTTTGTGTTGTTTTTTTCCCTCAGTCTAGCAAAAAGGAAATAGGTCTATTTTTAATTTAGATCGGCACAAATATGTGCATTGTTTTAATTCTTTTGCCCTCTCTGCCTGTAGCAAGTAGCCTACATTTCAATAGAAATAGTATGAATGTACCTCCCTTGATGATATTATTCTTTATAGTCTGTCTATCAATTTTTTTTAACTTTTCACATTTGACCGGTAAAAGGAAACCTTACAGGTCACATAACGGCACCAGTTTTTTTCTAGCGGAATGTGAGTTATATTACTACCTCAAGTCAGGGTTTAAAAGATTTTGGGTGGATCCTTAAGCCTGCTGGCGAGTGCAACAGTCTGAACAGGGCTCAACAGAACAGTGTTCCCTGTGGCACCGTGACTCCAGGGACTTTGCTCCTATTCAAAAACACAGAGAGCAGAAGTACTCTTATCTTCCTCTGCCATCCCTTTTTTGCCTAATTCTTTCTCCCGACCCCGCTCCTTCTGTCCTTTGCTTTCCCTGCACTCTGCACAGGAGATAAGTGTATGTGTCGCAGGATTAAGGGGAATCTTCTCATGTGTACTGTTTCTTGGTCGTTGGGAGGCCGACCGAAGGGTAGCACTCTGCCCAATGGGACGTGACAGCTCCTTCAATTAGAATCAGAATGCAAACTTGTAGGAGTACATAGGTGATTGGTTAGGGTTCACTGTCTGAGCCTCAGTCACTTGTCTCTTGTTTTGCAAGTTTCCACGGCAGGCGGCAATCCTGAAAGCAACTCCAATCAAGCCAGTTTAGCTGGTTGCGTTGATGGCCTTTAATCAGCCCTGTATCTTCCTCTGCAGATTCCTTTCTGAATGGGTGTTATTATTACATGTAAATTGCTCTGTAGCAGTTTACTTTGTCAACAGAGCGATAATTTGCCACGCCTTCCCCAAGTTGTCTCTGAATCGTGCATAGCAAATCATCCTGATAGTTCTTATGATTGTTCAGCCATTATTAGAGCCTGTATTAAATTAAGATTTGAATTGTGATTGAATCTTTTTCCTCAGTTGCGTGCCAAGTAATTGTGACTCGCTAGCAAGAAACATTGCGGGCAGACCCCATTAGCACTGAGGGCAAAAACTGACCCTGAACATTTTAAATGGTCGATTTTGTATCACACTGTATTGTACAAAGGGAGGTTACGTGTTGTAGATGTATAATGGTAAAGGATCAGAATTAGGGTCAGCGAGCGATCATTAGTCTCAACTCTGATCTTTTTACAATCTTTTCTCAGATATATAATTGGCCGTGATAATTACTGTGGTATTCATTATGTGGGTGTGTTGTCATTAGACCCACGTATTAAAAAAAGCACAGATAGGGTTCAAGTCTTTGTCAGTGTCACATTTAATTGACTGCCGCAGGGGAATTAATAACTGAGAAAATAAACTCTCGTCATTAATGGACACTAACACACTTGTGCGCTCTTGGTCAACTGTAAAGTGCTCACATAGCCTTGACTTGCAAAATGCAAAAACATTGTTTCCCACAGAAAGACAATAGTCCTTTTCACACAGCATTGTCAAGGAGGGACTGTTGCACCTGTGATCTGCCTTGCCGCCAGTTTAAGCGTTATGAGAACGGAATAGGAGGAAAAAGTTGCTATGCTTTTAAACCTGCTGCGGATTTAGTCACAGAGATGTACAGTAACATAACCAAACCGACGTCTGTGTGTAAGGGACAACCAGCACACATGCGGAGTGATGCACGGCTCAACTAGGGGTTTACCTGAATGCTGTTTCCATGGTAATCGATGTTCCAAATAATTATTCGAAAGCTTTGTTGTGTTTTTTTGTTTTCATGTATATAATTACATATGCATTACCCCAAATTGTCCCATGCATACGGAATAGTAATCCAACACAAGCACCGTGGCTTGTGAGAGTTTGTTTAAGCATCATAAAATTATCGGCTTCTCCTTGGCCAAGATCCAGTCTAGACTCTCTATAAAACTAGAGTCATGCACAATTAATTGTAACAAGGCTTAACAAGTTATATGCAAATTGATTGATTTTGACATATACAGTATTTGTAGGATGTAGTATACCCAAAACAAGTTAAGACAAAGAATAAAACCTGATGACTATAAGGGGACTATTTCTTTTTGACAGAGAAGCACAATTTACATGCGATGATCCCAAGATGGTCTCTACTTGAGTCTGCCGAAATCTCCGCATCAGTGTTGCCAACCCAGACCACTTCAAGTCAGACAGTCAAACTATTCTCCTGCATTGAATGACTTGACCCTGATCGAGATGAATGCTTTCAAGGGTGTGCATCATGTGGAGTGTGTTTTGAGTTTTCATACCTGTCAGATGATCAAATTTTTCAACGCTCTGGCCTGTCACCTGCCTGCCACAATAAGACACACCGCTCTGAATTAGACATGCTCACTGACTCATCCACTTTCTTTTAAATCCAGAAGACAAGTAGAGTTGGGGGCTGAAAGGGTCATTGGGCCCCAGAGATGTGCAAGATATCTAATCATGCATTGATATGTGTAATGATTCTTAAATATGATTTGAGCTTGGTATAAAACAGTGTGCACCAGTAAGCAGGTAACAGGATTGGCCTGATTTCTGTACGCCACTGGTTACCATCCCCTCTGCTTTGACTTGCACCATAATATGAAAAGTAGCCAATTGTGCTTTTCCTTTATCTTTCGTGAGAGCCTGGAATCTTTTTGTGCTGTGTCCTTTATGTCTTGTTTTATTCCTCTACAGCCTATGTATCCCGACCTGTCTGACTCATCCTGTGCAATGTACTCTGCTGTCTGTCTTTGACGTGACTCTACAACTCTTCCCAATGCTTTGGTCTCACCTTAATTACTCAAGTGCATCATTCCTTACTCCCTCCGGTGTCGTTTTGACCTACCCCCCTTGGTTTGTCTTACTTTAGCACCTCTGAATGGCATTCGACTGCACCTGTGTTGCCACCCTGCAGAGAGATTGATCTTTTCAGCCTAAATGTCACCCTCGCCCTATTTGATTAGCAAAAGTAGCTGGAGTGTCGCAGTGGGGTGTTCGAGATCAGTGCAGGGTGCGGGCAATGGAGCGAACTCATTAGGGCAGTTTAATCGTTACATTGCAAAATAACAGAAGAGGAGAAAATGGCCCTAATTTGATTACACTGTTGTTGTTAATTACAAAACTCTGGAGAGGCTTCTTATGTTCCATAATGATGCCACATGTGTTTTTGTAAGACATAGAAAAACAGGATGAGAAAGAAGGTAAGAGAGGCCACACAAAGATTTGTTCCATTGGGCAAGGAAGGCTGTGAATAGAGATGACAGCCTTATCTATCAGACTCCAAATAAAGAGAGCTGTTTTACTGTTTAATGGCCACTCCACTGTGCTTCTATCACCCAAATGAGTCCTGCTGACATTTCCTCTAAAATCCCATTTAACACAAGGGCTGGCCTTATCTTTCAGTGGAGATTTAAGCCAGTAATCCTTATTTTGTATGTTACGTAGAGGTGTCATAGGCAGGTGAACCATCGTGGAGTTGTGATGTGGAAATGATGTGGCAACAAAATGTATCATCCTTATACACAATTTTAATATTAGTTATGTGTGACCCCACTCATTTATTTTATTCCACTCCTAATGTAGTATGTACAGTATACATTGTATGTAGGGCTGGGCAATGTAGAGAAAATAAAATATTACAATATTCTTGACCAAATACTTCGATGTCAATATTGTATGGTTGACTATTGGTGCTTTA
>NC_045735.1:25705759-25728758 GCF_008692095.1 Etheostoma spectabile | reverse complement strand
AATGTTATTTACACAATGAGATTTTTATAAATATTCTCCAGAAATTATTTAATGACTTAGTGGGTAAAGGTAAAAATTAGACGAGCGAGAACAGTCCGGTAAGTTCAGAATATTACATCACTTTACTGTAATGCAGCCAGTAAAACCCGGTAAAGACAACACTTACCTTATTACAAATACAGTAAATCCAAAATCTAAGACGATATCTAGTCTCATATTGCAATATCATTACAACATTGATATATTGCCCAGTCCTTATTGCATGCCAAGTGGCATCAATTTTATTTATTTT
This sequence comes from Etheostoma spectabile, assembly GCF_008692095.1. NCBI lineage: Eukaryota > Metazoa > Chordata > Actinopteri > Perciformes > Percidae > Etheostoma > Etheostoma spectabile. Next base: position 25,728,466 of record NC_045735.1, on the reverse strand, counting down.
TTTCCAAAAGCTTGTTTTAAAAAATACTTGCTAGGATCCCGCTACGTTTACAGTTTCAGCCTATTTATCCAGAATAGGACTCCTGACCACTGGGATGCCTTTTCGTAGTCTAATTAATGAATGCCGAGTAATGTAAATTGTGTTGCTCTGTCAAGAAAGCAAAAGTCCCCTCATGGTCCTCAGTTTTAATTATTTGATGTTGACTTGTTTTGGGTATACTACATTCTAAAAATACTTGATAGGTCAAAAGCAATAGTATTATATGTAGTTTACAGATGACTTGTTAGGCCTTGTTACAATTCATTTTGCATGACTAGTTTATTGTGTCTCTGGACTGTGTCTCAGCCCAGGAGAAGCCGATTGTTTTTGGATGCTTAAACCAACTGAGCAGCACAGGAATTGTTGTACATTTGAATGAAAACAGCCTCTTGGCTTCTGTCTGCCAGCGGTCTCCATGACCCAAATGTACACATGGCATTAATTTCCTGTTTTGATGGAGAATGTACTGCAACTATCTCCTCTGGCAGAAATGTTTGGCTATTCTTTCAGTTTTGTCCTAAAACAAAGGCTTTTATAAAGAAATTGCCAATTGTCATCAGACAGCTTTATTTTTTTACATGTTACTACATGTTACACAAAAGGTATGTTAATGCTTTGGATGCAATATATGTTTTATTTATACAAACCACTGCATGTAAGATTGATGTTTCAACCTAACATTTTGCCAATAGACATACTTTTTCAACGGTTTTATACATACATTAATTAAGAATATATTACCTTACAATGCCCAATGTTAATGCAACGCTATTTTTCATTCCACAGGAAGTGTGCTCATATTTCCAAGAGATCAGGACAATGTATTTGATATAGATAATTATAGACGTTTCTTTGTCACATACAACATATAGGATTAGCTTTGTTTTAACTGCTCTCCAATTAAACCTTTGAGTTATGCAGATTGATGTATGTGCAGAATTGATCTTATTTTATCTTTATCACACCCACTTAAACACAAACATACAACTTTACCTTATTCTCATTTGTCAGTGTTGTAATTGTGTTCAACTGCAGAAATTGTGGTGGGAATGAAGATACTTTGCATGTGTAGAGTAGGCCTGTTATACAGTTAATGTAGGTTTTAGACACTCACAGCAGTGTTCACCCTAGAACTTATAGTGTAATCAGTTAAATACACTTTTCATTCAAGCTGAAAGGTCAAGCAGATTTGCCCTGGATAAACAGCTGAGGATGTTAGTTTTTTTTGTGGCATGTTAATTCAGATGTTTGACCTTTTAAAAACTCTGCAATAAATGTTATCTAACAGGATCACAGAAACATTGCGCTCATTCCTCATACTGATCCTCTAAATGTTTCTTTTGCTCTAGTACTCGCAGAGCTTATCCATTCATTGAGTCATTTGTCTTTGAGGTTTGTTTTAATTGTTGCTGTGGAGCTTGTTGACATTCACACAGTCACGCTAATCCAATTGGCATGCAACTATTCAATCAGGCAACCATGTTGCAAGAAGCTGAAGGGGCTTGCTTTAGGATATGAGGTGTGTGTGTGTGTGTGTGTGTGTGTGTGTGTGTGTGTGTGTGTGTGTGTGTGTGTTAAATGGGCATTAGTACTTTATCTTTCCTCTTGTGTTGCATTTATGAGCTAATTGCTGTTAGCATGTAACTGCAATGTTAAGGACAGCCTATCGGCGGTGGCATTATCGATCGATTAAATGTAATTCGGGTCCCCTTCCCTATTTAATGGCTGTAGCAACGTATCTCTCCATGCATCTCGTTCAATGAAAACGAGGATTACTGCAATGGACAGGGAAAGAATGGATTAGAGGTTTTGGTATTGGCTCCTCCTCCTTGCAACCCTGTTCCCTGTCTTTAGGGTCTAAAACCCAAAACACGGGTAAGATGTGCTTTTTCTGCGGTATTTTAGTAGTTTTCTGCTCTTGTGTTCAGATTGAAAGGTCAAACATTTGCCCTAGATAAACAGCAGCTAAGGATGTTCCACATCTTTTACGGCATTGTAATTGAGATGATTGACCTTTTAAAGTTCTCTTTATGTGGTAAAAACAGACGGCATCTCATTAGTGAAAATGCAATTTACAATTTACAATCCTGTGTTCCTGTCATGTATTATCTCTTTGCACATGCCAAATATATGTTAAAAAAATTGTATTTCAAAATTCCTCTCTTCTAATTTCCTCTGAAATATACTGTATTTCAGATGACTCTTGAACTGTGACAATTACAGTATCTTGTGGATCGCTAGTGTAGCAATGTCATGGTTTAGAAGTGTTCAGATATCAGTTAGGAAACACGTTTCCTAAATAGTATAGTTTATTCTCTAAGGCAGATCATATGTTAATATTTGCTTTTGAATGAGTGCATTAACTGTTATAAAGTACAGATGGGTGACTTAACAGACAGTTTTTCCTGCAGTGGAACATTAGCTGAGTCACTCATCCATTTGTTTACCATATTCTATCTCATCTCTATTACTCACTCTCCTTTATTGCATAAATTCGGATCACACTGATCACATTGAGTGCATTGTCTAGTTTATGCGCAATACCTGTAATCCTGTGTCAAAACATTAAATCAAAATTAAAGCTGCAAGCAGTGATGACAGGCCATCGCCCCTCCCTGCACGTTGGGGGGTACTAGCATGTTGCCGGTAACAGTTCCTCTGTCCATTATGTGGCGCTAGTATTTCATATGTAGACCACACCATGAACACATGTTAATCGGATGATGCTTGTCACATCAGGCTGACTTCCTGTCTTATCAGTACGTGGTGCTATGACCCTGACTCAGTATGGACGTGGAGATATCTCCAGGTCTGGACTCCTATTATGCATGTGAAGTGTCAGGCAGATTATACAATGTAAAGTGAAGTTACAAGTACAACAGCTTCCTGTGTTATGCTGAAACATGCATTTGTCTGCCTCGCCACGCCAACACTGTTCTACGAAAATACAAAAGCGTTGCAATTTGGCATCAGGAAAGTCTTGACAGGCTACTGTGCTGTCCCAATTTGAGAAGGATCTGTTGAGTCCTCTTGGAAGAGTTTCAAAATGTTCCATACTTGTAATTGGTCCAAAATGGCGAGTTGTCACATGATTTGTGACGTCATTGTTCAAGCTATTGAATATTCCTTTGCAATTTAGGGTCACATTAGTCAGAGGATTACACCATCCAAATTACTGCAGAACTTTTCAATTTTTGCCAGGTCTGACATGTTTGCCAATTTAGTGAGTTTTCAATCATCCCAACCCCCTCGAAAAAATAATCCCCTTAAAAACAATAGCTTCCTCGCACTTTCCTGGCACTTTTGTGCTCGGTCCCTAAATGTTATTCCTGTAGTTTCCCAAAAATGGATGTGATAATGTTTCTGTGTAAATGGGAGTCTTTGGAGTTATTGTACTAGCAGATTGTGGGTATTTGTGATGGTTTGAAAATTGTGTACAATATGTGCTGCAGCAGCAGCAGCAGCAGCCCCCGCCACTTACAAGATGGGAGCTGCAGGTTTCTACATGTCCCAGCGGTCCCCAATCTCCAACAGTACTGTAGCTCATTTATAACTCTTCTGCTGTAATGACACTCTGATTAATGTGCCCAGACATCAGCAAGCTGCCTATGCAAGGGAGAAGCAACGCACAGAGTGTGTTTAACAAACCGCAAGAACTGTCATATCACTGTCCATGACACCTTGTATCAGCTCTCATCCACTGTAGACCACAGGTTTCATTTCACCTGGGCTGGGTTCCCCAGCAGGATTGTTACTTTTAAGGAAACAGCCCCGTTTGGATTCATTATGGTTGGTATGTACTCAATCTTATTAAGAGTAGTTTCTCACACTGGTAAGCCTCCTGCAGGCATTTATTCTTACACAAGTTTAATGAGAACACACATTGGAACTGTAGATCACATTTTCAGTCTGCCTTGATCTCAGAGTGTTTTCTGACTGCTAATCATCATCCAAAACTCCCATAAAACCATGTATAAAATTTAGTTTAATAAAATGTGCTCCCTTTCTAGAATCTCTGAACACTATAATGTAGAACTAATGAGAATCTTGGGTCCCTAATGATATAATTTAATTCAGCTCAAAGGTTTAAATAGACGTATTTGCATGCTTTGAATGACTTTGGATGATCACTTTACATTGTAGCTCAGTAGAGTGATCACCACTTGTTTTCCTTTTTTTTCCCCCAACACATTGAAGAGCCTCATTGAGCAACTGGCACACATGCACACTGCTCTCTTTACTGCCATTAACCACATACCTGGGGCGCTTGGCCTCAGTAATGATGCTTGACTCCAGCACCCACAGACTACCTTCCAGTGTCAACCATCAATCTAGCCAACAAGAGTGCAGCCATAGCTCTTGTAGACACAAAGGTGAGTCCTCTACTCACCACTGGATCAGCCAGCTCTTTTGTTAAATGATACCTTATGTGATGCTTTTTTGAGTGATTGTGTTTTACATTCTCTGCACGTGTGAAATGGTTGTTGATTCGACAGTGGGTTAGCTTACTCATCTCGCTGTTGGTAAACGGAGAGCATGGGTGGGATTTATCCATAGACAGTAACAGAAATGGACAATGTGACCCTGTTGATTTCAACGGAGACCAGTGATGTCTATTAGAAACACTTTTCCGGTGATGGCTGAGTGTTACTGCGCAGCCTCTGAGTTTGACGACGTAGATGTGTGGTAAGCAACCTGTCTGAAAGGTTGTAAGTCTTCTGGTAGCCGTGCCAAGAGAAATCTCAGTCACTCTGAATCTTGCAGAGACGGAGAGCTTAGACTTCTCTTTATTAATCCTTTTGGGATGACTCCCGCAAGGAAATTGGAAAAAGCGTAGTATATGTTAGCAGACAACATAGGCACAGGCTAATTATTGCGAACTAAAACACTAGTTAACATTTGTAATTAAATCCAAACAGCTAATGTAAGTCCAAATGGCCTGCAAGCTTATCCTGTACTGTTCGGTAATTCCACTACTCTGCGACAGTAAGTCGCGTGGTTATGACGAAATCATTAGCCTATTTTTACAAAAACATCTGCTACGGAGCCATAATTTGAGGTATAAGGTAATGGAGCTTTTTATACATTGTAGTGTTTCTTTAGAAATAAACCATGGACAAATAATCTTTAAACGCTTCACAAGTAAAGTCATTTGCTGTCACTGTGACGTCAAAATGAATGGCAGTAAATGGTATACTAACAGTGGGTGAGTGCTTGGTAGCATACAAGTGGCACCATAGGAGCTACGCTTAGTGGAGGCTTGCTCACCCCCTTGGATGTATCACTGAAATTAGTTTGGTAACAAATGCTTATAGTGAAAGCCCTTGGCAGTAAATAAGTGGAAAACGAAGAGACCAGCGGGGCTTACAAAGGTAATTTATTCATCCCCTCGAATTCTCAGATTCTGCTTGGTCATGTCCTCACCTCATTTCCTTGGAGTTGATTGGATCACAACGGTGGTGGCTGGCTGTCAGCAGCTAACATGATTGAGAAGGAAAGTGATGCTGCCGTTTATACCCTAATAAAGTAGATTGTGTTTAATAACTCCATTCCTTTGACTGTCAAACTTCATGCGTTCACTTAATCATTCTATTTTCACGGCTCTGTCTGTACCATTTCATCGCTCTTTTTCTTTGACTGCATCAATCGATTTTATTTTATATTTAAAAAAGAAAGGGGGTTCTGTGTAAGGTAATAGAACCCTTTTTATGTCCATCAAATTGCTCCTGTCTGCCTTCACCGCTCAGTTTTGTATTTATTTGGTAGGTGTGATCAATTCACAGATCTGTTGTAAAGTGTTAAAAAAACTGTGAGATATACCAATAACGACAGAGGCAGGTAATATATCAAAGTCATTGTGAAAGATAGAATATCACCTATATTCATGATGTTCACGTGTGAAATTTCACAGGCCCTGACACCGTCTCTCCCTGTCAGAGAGTGAACAGGTATTCATCTCCCCAGCAGTACAATTTCACTATGAATTATTTTTAGAGCAAAGGAAGCAAATGATGTGAATATTGAGAGCAATGCTTTTGCATGAGATATTACATGTGGCAGGGCAATTTCTATCCCGAGCAGGAGCAGCCCTTCTAGTGCAGCATTTAATTTTCACGTTTGATTGCAAAAGATTTTTCGGAGAGCTGGCTGGTGCTCTGACTCTGTCAGATTAGCTTCAGTAGAATTTTCACCTTTCCCATAAATAATCTGATAAATATGGAACAGTCAGCACAATCATGCTCAGGTTGCATTTTATTCCTCCTCACATAATTTGAAACCATCTCCACACCAATCACGTTTGACATGTCCTATGAGGATGAAAGACAAGTATTAGACCCAAGACATAAATATTTGTAGATTGCTTTAAACACATCAATGTCAGGAGCGTGTGATGTTTGAGTGATGAGCGGTGTTCTCAGAGCAGGTAAATGTCGGCGAGTAAATATCCTAGCCATCTGTACACCGACACCTGCAGCAGCCACCATGCTGCAGTACGGCTCTATTGCATCCTTTCTCTCCCACCTCCTCCCCTCCTTCTCCTCCTTGCTCTGACGGAGACAGGAAACAAGTCTCTGGGAAGTGAAGCTGCACAAAACCCACGACAGCATCTCATTATCCACTAAATAGCACCAGATTAATTACAATGACAATGACAGATGGCTTGTTACTGGATCATTGAGAAGGGACCCAGGGGAGGGACAGAAACATGCAGGTACAGAACACTGACACTACAGCAGCCACACACATGCAACATTCACTTTTGGACACTACATGTCACTACACTTGGACTATTTATGAAATATGTAGTCTCTTCCCCTATAAACAAGATTCAATATACATTTGAGGAGAGATGCAACATTATTAAGGATACTCTTTACAGTTTTTTTCTGCAGAGCATGTGAAAATTGTATCAAAATTGTGGATTTACTCCTATGATAATATAGAGCATATTTAGAGCTCATTATTTTTTGTTAACTTCTGTACTTTTCACATTTTACTTTTAGATTATTTAGCGACTGATTTGCAGCAATGAGTTTCCCCAAAATTTTAATCAACTTTTATTATTGGAAGCATGTTCAGGGCTGGCCTTGCCAAAAGAGGATCAAGTTTACTGCGAACCAGAGGTGTCCTCTTGAAGCAGGAAACAGAACAGCCTTTAGATTTGAGGGAACATAAATTCCCATCTAGATTGTCAATATATTGTTCCCCTGGAATCTCTAAACATGTTTTAGTACAATGACCAGCAAAGGTCACCTCACTTGTCATGTTGTTCATTTGACAGTATTCATCTGATATCTCCTACACCCTGACCCTTCTTGACATGCTACTCTGTCGCACTAAGCAGTTAACTCACTCACCGCTGTAGACTCCCGCTGGTGCTCTACAAAGTGCCCTACATGTATTCACCTGCTGCTGCAGAGCACTTGGCAGAAAGAGTAGAGGGTCAGATAAACGAGAGCGAGGGAGGAGATTTTTTGTTTTACTTCAGAACATAACTGCAGAATGCTTGGCTGAGAAGTATCACATTCAACAAAAAAAGGAAACATTACATCAAAGCTTTATACAGAATCATCTCATTCCATAGATTTAATGTTGCTTTTGAGTTTTGAAAAGCTGAATTTTTTTTTTTTTAATTTACAATAACTATAGCCCTCCGGTTAAATCCCCAAGTTGTGAAAACATTTTGATCATTGCTAAGCATTCACAACCTGACACACTGCAAGACCCTCGCTTCAAAAGCCTTTACACTACTATTGGCCAGGCGGCTATGCTTACATGTACAGGTCTTTCCCCTGACCAATCCCCTAACCCTAATCTTAACCACTCAAGGTCAAATGCCTAACCACACCCAATTGAGCTGCTTCGAAGGGCGGGTCTTGGCGTGGCCATAGTGGGATTTTGAGTGCAGGTTTGGCCATGTAATGGAAATGATTAAGGAGTGCTGTTGAGAGATTTATGTGTTCAACCAATAAGGTGTAGTGTCTCGATCCCAAGGGGTAATGCTCATGCTTACAGTTACTGCTCCATCAGTGATGACCCTACAAAGGCTTTGGCCTAAATGCTAAGTCATTTTCTCCTTCAACATGGCTACCTGTGACCAATGGTAACTTCTTTTAAAAGGAACTGCCTACTTTGTATAAAGCAATAAAGCACCCGGAATGCATGAAATCCCGTAGTAACCCACCATTTCATTACTTTAGATTGTGAATACCAAGTTCATGAACACATAGAAACTATTGTTCGGCACACAGCAACTTTTTTCCCTTTCAACATGTACTGTAGGAAAAATACACATTCCACAACTTTGTTTATTTGATTTTTTTTTGCCACGTTAATTGCTTAAAGCTACAGTTTCTGCCGCCCCCAATATCCCCTTTTGGTGCGTCCACATAATACAAGCCTCTCGTGACTGTGCAATGGCCACCCCCCCTCCTCCACGCAGTTGCTACTAGCCAAGGAGGACACGGAGGAATAAAAAAACACGAAGGACTCTTTAGAAGAGCTAATTATCTGTCTGACACACAGACACTTAGAGAGGTTTAAACTGGACAATAATATCTCTTTTGTGCAAAAACACTGGCCTGAAATGTGTGAAACTGCAACACAGAGTTTCCCTTCGGGGATCAATAAAGAATTTCTGATTTGATTTAGTTTCTGTGCGGGAAAGTCAACGGGCACCAAAGTCTTCTGAACTTACTGAGAAATACAGAAGGAATTGTGTAGCGCAGATAGTCTTAATTAGCTTTGTAGCAACTCATTTGGCAATGGCTTGAATGTAATGTGTTGAATGTGTGTTCATTAATATCAAAACGTTATGCACTAAAGATTTAAGCATGAAGCAACTTCTAAACACAGAGTGATATGAGGTAAAAGTAATAGAATTTTTTTGCAACTATTTTGTCAGTGTAGGTGTACCCAAACACGTGCATAAAGACGGTGTTGAGAGGGAAAGCAAAGCATTGAAAGAACCCTTCAGCATGTTTGCAGAAGTGAAATGTCCCGGTATTGTGTGAATGTAGCTTTTACAAGGACAGAGTAGTCACAATACAAACCCCACAGAGCAGCTGGCAGGAATCTGTACAGGCTTAGGGATGAGACCTTGGCTTTAAATTGCATCACTGTACTAGCGCGTGTTCCACTCCTGGCCCAATTTATATGACATTTATATGTGGCTAAATTTAAACTAGAAGAGACCACACATGAACATGACACGCACTTGATTTACTGTGGTAGGTTTTTGAAGCTACCAAGGCTTCAGTAGATCCTGGCATAGAGCTCTACAGGTGGGCGTCTGAGCAGGCCCCAGCAGTCAGTCCTGGGCCCTCTGGTCAAAGGTTGATTTGGGTTTGTGGTGAGTGTCGCAAGCACAAGTGAACACACGAGAGAAAGATAATATAAAAAATATACAAATAAACCTGTCTCAGGCTCTGTATTCACCCGGTTTTAACATTGTCCTGAGATATCTGATCAGATATCTGTTTGTACTTTCACATATATGTTTTATTTTACATTTCATGTTTGCCTATAGGAGTGGTGTGTTAAGTTACTGCTGCTCAAGACACAATTTCCTGATTTTGCAGTTTCCTAATTAAAGTTTTTAAATAATATAATGGGGGACATTGTTTTGCTAAATACCAACAGCAGAAGTTGCGACTTAATGAAAGGAATGTCTGTAGCCCAATAACCTACATATTTGTGAATTCCGGTACATTTTATAAAACTTAAAATAAAGAAGAACCAATGAAACCGGAAGAACAATGCTGACATCGCATCCAACCAATAATCCAAAACCCATAATTCACACTCGGTGGTTTCTGTGACATAAGAAATATTCCAGTACTAATGTTTAAACATACAAATACGGCCAAAGTACACAGCTACCCGTAGTCGTGGATGAAGCCAGTGAATGTTCCGTTTACAGCTGAGTAGGCGCCGGTCCTTCTGCCCAGGCCGCATTCACGAAAACACGCACTGCTAAAAGAATGTGGTCATACGCGATACATGTAAATGGATTTTTGGAAAGTGGCCTTAAGTCATTGTTGAACTGAACAACAGGGTGTGAGGAAAATTCAGTCATATTTCAGTATTTGTGTTTCTTAATCAAAGTGTTTTGCTACTGAAAAATAAATCCCAACAAGTTTTCACAAATTTTTCTATAGAGTGAAAAGAGCCAGAGGTCAGTCACTTCTAGGCATTCAGTTAATTGATGACAAACACCTATTACAAAAATTAAATTTGATGGTTTTTTTTGTCTGGTTGTGACAGCAGTTATATCGAAGCAAATAGTGCAACATTAAAGGCAAGGCAAGGCAAGGCAAGGCAGCTTTATTTGTATAGCACATTTCAGCAACAAGGCAATTCAAAGTGCTTTACACAAAATCAGTTAAACAGATAAAACACAAGTAAAAACAGTTAAAAATCACAAGCATTAAAAACCGGTAAAACACATGAATAGACAGTTAAAAACAAAGAGAAACATAAAACACAAGAATAAAATTTACAGTGCAGCATAAGAAATTTAAAGAAATGATTAGTCATTTAAAGAAAGGCAGCATCAAATAGAAAGGTCTTCAGCCTTGATTTAAAAGAACTGAGAGTAGCAGCGGATCTACAGGTTTCTGGGAGTTTATTCCAGATATGAGGAGCATAGAAACTGAAAGCTGCTTCACCCTGTTTAGTTCTGACTCTGGGGACAGAAAGCAGACCTGTCCCAGATGACCTGAGAGGTCTGGGTGGTTCATAGTGTAGTAGCAGATCAGCAATATATTTTGGACCTAAACCGTTAAGTGATTTATAAACTAGCAAGAGTACTTTGAAATCAATTCTTTGAGACACAGGAAGCCAGTGTAAAGACTTCAGAACTGGAGTGATGTGATCCAGTCTCTTGGTCTTAGTGAGGACTCGAGCAGCAGCGTTCTGAATCAGCTGCAGCTGTCTGATTGATTTTTTAGGGAGACCTGTAAAGACCCCGTTACAGTAGTCAAGTCTACTGAAGATAAAGGCATGGACAAGTTTTTCCAAATCCTGTTGACACATAAGTCCTTTAACCCTTGATATATTCTTAAGGTGATAGTAGGCTGACTTTGTAATTGTCTTAATGTGGCTGTTAAAGTTCAGGTCTGAGTCCATGACTACACCAAGATTTCTGGCTTTGTCTGTTGTTTTTAACATTGTTGTTTGAAGCTGAGCGCAGACTTTTAATCGTTCCTCTCTTGCTCCAAAAACAACCACCTCAGTTTTTCCTTCATTTAATTTTTTCCTTAAAGGATATTTAGTCTCTCAAATTTGTGTTTCAGTTGAGAAATAGACAGAGCCACAGAAGCCATCATCACATAATGCGTTTTAAACAACAACGTTGCAAAGGAAATATGTAGAATACTGTCTGTATTTTATTCATGTCTTAATATTGCTTCAGGAGCTCGGCCTTATTGCAGTTTCTTCCAATCTTACAAATAAATGCACCGCACTGCTTTACTTATTACCAGCCATTGTTCCCTGGGCAGCTACTGTTCTGAATTCTGTAAATGCAAAAATACACAGAAGACAATCATAACAGTTATTGTACTGAGGCTTTCATAAAGTTTAAGTACAAAAAAAAATCACAGGTGAGATTTACTTGCAAACGCTCTCTATCATTGGGGATTATTTATCAAGTATGAGTAGGACTGATTTGATGCATTTTTCCTGTAGCATTTACTTTGCATTAAGTCTATATTCTGTTGTAAAACTGTAGTGCTATATAAACACGGATAAGAGATCAAACATGTTTCGATTCAGTCCTTCACACTTCATTGGTGCTTGTGTTCTGTAAATGAAAAATGAACACAGAGTGATTAAGAAGATTCTTGTTAGATGACACAGGGGGTGTTGTGCTATGTCTCTTTCTGTTATGTCTTTATCCCCCCCCCCATTGGCTCTTTCTGTCTTCCTTTGTCTTTATCTCTGTTACCTGCTGCTTTAAGGTGAAATGCTGAGTTTAGTAGATGAAAGTGTTAATCGACTTTGACCAGTTGTTGCAGTAGAAGTGTAATCCTGTCCATTTTAAGACTTCCTTTTCTTAGGGGAGCGTGAGCTTTTTCCACTCTATTAACATTGTGAATCTCCAAATACTGTCGTTCTGGAGCTTACACTAAATCCAGTTGGATATAGATTTAGTTTATGCTTCTGGAGACCCACTTAGCTGTGACATCAAGTCCTCAACTGCCCCACAATCATTTGACAAGCACTTAATAGTCATATTCTAGAGGTCCAGAGTCCATCTAGAGTCCAGACAGGCTTTTCAGCATTCAGCAGCTGTACCAAAAGCTCTGTACACTAAGCTAAGACATGACACCTTCTTAATGCTGTCACCATCTCCGGCAGCAGCAGGCTGTTTAAATGATGTTCAGACCAGAGCATTGCTGCATTGTTGTAGAAAGTTGTGTCAAAGAAAATAAACATCATTTATTTGAAACGACCACTGTGATACAGTGCTACTGAGCTTCTGCTGTCAATTTCTGTATGTTAAAACACAAACGTGAAGTTAAACGCATCACTTCCAGTGTACTCACTCTGTCTTAAAGAGTCGTTTGACAATGTCAACCTGGACAGGTGCAAATCGATATGGGCATCAACTTTTAGGAGAGTTTAGAGATTATCACAAGCAACGGTAACAGTGGTGGTTTTATGGTGTACATGAGTCCACAACACTATTTAATTTATTATAGTTATGTCAATAAAAAACACTATAAATACCATGATCCATTCACATTCATGATACGATGAAACTTGAAAACTAAATCTGACAACATGCATCACCTAAAGACACACACACACACACACACACACACACTCACTCACTCACTCACTCACTCAATCACTCACTCACTCACTCACTCACTCACTCACTCACTCAATCATTCTCACTCACTCATATGGCACAGCTATTTAAATCGGTATTGAGCACAACAACTTACTGACATATACTGACATAAAATAACCGTTAACATTAACATGAAATATAGCCACAAGCGGCAATTTGCAGGTTCCAACCCCTCGCTCATTACTGGAATTACAGTAATTTGTTGTGGAATGTGATACTAGAAGAAGAAAAAAAATATATATATATATATATATATATATGTATGTATGTATGTGTGTGTATATATATATATATATATGTATGTATGTATGTATGTATATGTGTGTTTTAATGAATTTACCACTCAACACTGTTCTCCATATTGGTTATTGTGACAAAAGGTAACCTCTTCACTCTGTGTGCATTACATTATCGGCAATATGAAAGGCAAATGACAATCAATCCATTTTCAAAGGTTAGGTACCAGCACATTTTCCTTTGCCACACTATCCATTCAATGATATTTTTTGCGTTATAAGCAACTGTACATCCAACACGAGTTTACCAATGTTTGGCTTAATGTGACAACACTCTGAATAAGTACTGATTTATTTTACTATGAACACAACGCGGACAGAACACATACAATATTCCTTCGAGGTTAAAACCCTAATTAAGCTGTACAGTAATAAAATAACGGGATCCATACCACATAAAAAAACGAATTCCAAGTATTGTTTACACAGAATGAAACATTTTATTTATATATATGTGTGTGTATATATATAATATATAGTTGTGTCATAGCTTTATACATTGTTTATGAACAAAATGTATGTTAGTAAGTATACACTTGTAGAGCTATGATTCTGCTTCCTGAGGCTGGAGAAACCGGTGTAAATCAGTCCCAAATGCATCATGCAAAATGAATCACTACATCTCGGACATTAGCTTACAAGTAGATCTCTATTCAGCCCAGCACAAAGCATCCGCATTAGAACACTCAATTTGGCTCCAAGTACAGCTTTCATATTTTGTGGTGACTTTAGAGATGGCTACTGTACCGCCGTCCTTCAGACATCTTCTTCTTTTCTGTCGCAGTCTGAATAATAGTCCCGCATTCAAATTGTCATAAAATAGCATGCGGGATTGGCGAGAGCATGTGAAACTCAACTCTGGAGTGCAGATATGTCAAGGCACAGCACTATTTGAGAGGCAATGGTTCCATTTATAATAGATGATCATTATGCTCTCAGAAAGCAAGGTTTCACATGATTATAACTGCTGTTATTTTACAGCCACAGTACTTTATGCAATCAGTTTCCATCACAACATTGTAAATGTTTAGCAAAGCATTTAATCATTCCAAATAAAATATTAACTATATGGAAGTGTATGTTGATTGTTGTTTATCATTGTATTTCTTATGTTGTCTGTGTCTGTGTCTTTTTAAGCATTTTTGTAGTTAATACTTTAGCAGTAGTAGTTTTTTTGACGTGTAAAAGATTTACTGCTGATGCAATTTCACCTGAATTATGAGCCATTTTATTATCACAGATTTATTCTCTGACAGGCTGGACAGCTGTGGTTCGCCTCTGTTCTTTCCTCTACAGTAATATCAGGTAATGGCTTTTTAAGGCGCAAGCGGCTCTCTGGGTAAACAAAACAGGACCTGAAACATGTCAAGACTTGAAGGCGTGTGGTGTTTGCTTCAACTGTAGTCTGCTATTGGATGCTTTTTTGATCGTATTTAGTCAGGTGCGCTTTGTGTTGAGCCCATTGCTGAGATGATATATCTGGTTCAGAAGCAGCTGGGGATCGGGTATTTGGGCATGTGTTTGTCCGTGTAGGCTCATGCATGTGGGTATCGTCTCGGTCAGTTACCTCCCTGTAGACTGTTCATTTACATTTGGCCTGCAACCTGTAGGCAATTTAATTTACTTTCCCTTTATCTACTTGTCACTCCACTTTTTCATTAACCTCCATTGGTTGAGAAAAAGGTACAGCTCTCGTATGTTATCACTGCTGGTCATCTCCTCATTAACACTGTGTTTAGTGTTTGTTTGAAGATGGATAGGTACAGTGAAACTACCACTGCATCCATGGCAGGATAAAAGAAGGCTGTCTTTTTGTATTTTCAGCAGTTATTCAAGTAAAACAAGACTTCTACCCAAAGAAATCCAATGCATTATTTATCGTGACCAATTAAAAAGTAAGTCAAAAATGGGACACAATTCCTTACATTTTGTTTATATGAAATTGAAATTTATTTTTACACCCAAACAGTCTGTCAGGAATATGGCTAAGTATAAGATTGTCATCACTAAATCATTAGTTGGACTGAATAACACTAAGATCATAGCCAAAATATTGCACATTCTTGTTGATGATGCCATAACTTTTAATCTCAAGATGGCAGCCAGCTCCTAGTAATGGAAGATATTACTACATGCTCTTTGAATGAGGGCAGTGCTGCTGCAGTCTACAGTTCAGTCCTGTTCCAACAGCAGCAGACTGGACAGCGTCCAATATTATAGATATTAATGGGCACTTTAAGTACAGAGAGAGTATGAATGACACGATGAAAGTGAAGAAGACTGTAGAAGAGAGCCAAGTGTGTGTGTGTGTGTGTGTGTGTGTGTGTGTGTGTGTGTGTGTGTGTGGTGTGTGTGTGTGTGTGTGTGTAAGACAGAAGGTTGTGATGACCCTTTGAATGCATATTTGACCTGCCTGTGAACATAATGTTTTTAATGTAATGTAATAGGGAAGAGTGAGGTGTATGGCCATCTTTCACATGTGGTCATGAAAGCACTTTTTATCTCCCTACTTTGAGTTCTATATGCTAAGCTTCCCTAATGGATTTGAACCTTCAAACAGGAAGTGCAACATTAATTACAAAGCAAGTGTGTGCTGATGAGATACTGGGACAAACAAGAGTTATTTGTGTCTACATGTTCTGCCACTGATCTTTCACTTAACATGTACATAAACATCAATGGAAGATATTATACACACACACACACACACACACACACACACACACACACACACACCGAGATGAAATAGTACACTATGTCCACAATCTTTCTCATGTCATATTTCTTTTTGATTACAGATTATTAAATATTGAGTTGATTAGACTGTATTAATTCACCCACTGAGCGCAAATTATGTAAAATATGTTCCATAATGGTTTTGTCAGATAATGAAAACCTTGAAAGATTGTAAATATAACTATTTCAGATTGTCTCAGCACATAGCGGCTCATGAGTTTATCCCAACCTCTGTCAAGCTGCTGAACTCCATTAGTAAATGTTAGCACAACAGAGCTAAGTGCATTAAGCACACATACATTTTTCACACTTTAATTATTATAGTCACTTTTTAAGATGTTGTATTGTCTGTAATGTCATATGTGTCCTTCATTTATGTCCTAAGATGCTTTGTTGATCTTTTGATCTCATGTTTATTTTTCATATTGATTTTATGTCAATTTTAGAATGTTTTCTTCTGTTACATGTTGGTGTTGTGAAGCAAGATATCATAGCACTATGCCCAAGACAAATTTTCCCTCAGGGACAATAAAGTGGATTATATTCTGTTCTATCTCTTTCAAATAAATTGTGGTCCAATGTAGAAATAGCTATTAGTCAAATACGTTATCCTGCCCTTGTGGGCTGGCATTGTGAGACTGCAAAGAATGACAGTGGGTGGGTAGATGACGTGGAGTGCATAGAGTTTCTGGGAGCTGTGGCTGATCATAGAAAACTCTGTGAATGTATGTTGAAGAAAGATAAAAGTTACCATGCAATCTCACCCACTGTTTTGATAACTGACAGCCGTGATGGACCTATTTCAATAATGGCATCCATCTACTTGAGCTTATGCAAATGCAGGAAAATGAAACCTAGGACATTTCAGGAAAATAATTATTTGTTCTGCAGAGTAGGACCATTTATCACATATAATGTGATCGAGTGGCTGTGAAAGACTTGGAGAGGTGGAGATTCCAATGAATTTCATTTGTGGGGCAGTCAGCAGAACGCCTCCACATCCAAGGTTGAAAAAGTTCGAAGATTCTACATTCAACTGTTTTTAAATTTCAAACAGGATGGAAAAGGCGGAGCGCCATTATCTTCTTCAATGCAATTACTGTGGTGGATTTGCTCAGGGAAGATTTTCTTTTATCATGTTTATTCAAATGTTTATGTAAATTTTCTGGTTTAAGCGTGCAGGTTTTTTCCCTTTTTCGGTTTTTGTGTGTTGATGTCTTTTCTGTGTAGGTGGATGGTTGAAGTCTGCAGACAGATTTCAAAGGAACATGCTTTTTAATGAACGCTGCCTTGGAAGTTGTAGGTTTTGATTGATTTTGAAAGC
The DNA here is from genome assembly GCF_008692095.1 of Etheostoma spectabile. Classification (NCBI taxonomy): domain Eukaryota; kingdom Metazoa; phylum Chordata; class Actinopteri; order Perciformes; family Percidae; genus Etheostoma; species Etheostoma spectabile. The sequence continues at coordinate 25,711,209 of NC_045735.1, read as the reverse complement.
TTTCACATGAATTCCTGTGCTTTCAATTTCAAAAAGCTATATATAATGTGTGTAACACTAGTTAAGTGAAATATACAGTATATGAAAATATGAATGGTGTACAAGAAATGTGGCACTGGGCATTATCATTTCATGAGAGGCTGAAGGGTAGGAAGTAGACAGTGGGGCTCTGGTGTTGCAAACATTGGGTTGCTTCTGTTTGCTGGGCAATATGTTGTTTCAGCGTGAGATAATAGTCTGTTAAATTACAGAGATGATATTGGTTCCAGTCTCCATTTGATTTCTTCCTTCATCAGCACTTCAAATTTAAGATGGACTGGCCTTGGTCTCAACCTACTTGGCAGTATCTCTCTCTCTCTCTCTCTCTCTCTCTCTCTCACTCACTCACTTACTCACTCACTCACTCACTCACTCACTCACTCACTCTCTCACTCTCTCACACACACAGAAACCCTGGGTGAGGTTGCCCATTACAACAATGTTAGCACTGTCTGTCTCACATTGCCTTCATAATTAGAAACCGGACCATGCTCCTCGTTCACTAATTCCCCACTCTGCCAATGTTGCTCGGGGCCACCTCTCTGTTTGGATGAAGGCTGATTAAATTCAAGTCACTGACTAGTCGCAACGGCTGGAACAGAGGAAAAGAAAGAAGAGCAGAGTAGACGAGGGAAGGGGTTGTTGCTGGGGGAACGGGCTGGGAGTGTGATGGCTGTCTCACTGGGTGTCATCCCTTATAATCACTGAAGCACACACTGCTGTTTCAGTCAACAGAGAAAGCACTTGATTCATATTTTGTGGATATGATTTTATGCTGTTTACAAAGTGTATGGAGGAAGTCATGCCTGTTTGAAATTGTTACAAGTGATGCCCTCAGGCTCTAGAGCTCCATGTGTGAGAGTAATAGCAGGTGTTTTCAGTTGTCCTGCTGTATTGAGGGCGCACAGTAGACGTCACAGCGTGCCACAGCTAACTCTCTGGTGAACAGGAAAGGCGCCGCTGGCACATAGATTTGTTGACTGTTTAGATAGTTGGTTTCTTATGGAATTGTGTAAAGAAAAAACTCATGTATAATAAACTGGACAGTACATCAGTACCTAATATTTCATGGTGACCCTGCTGATAAATCTCACCATGATTAATGGATGTCAGCAATTAGAAGATGGTGGTTGACAGATCTACACCTAAGGGAGTTGTTTTGATTGAGCCTGATATTTTGTACTTAGTACAAGGTCAAAGAGGTGGATCAACCAACCGGCAGATGAACATTGCCATGGCAAGAATAGGGATGCCACAGTGAGGACATTTTCCCACCGCTTAATAAACTTCTGACAACACCTGTTTTTATAGATTATACCACAAACACACCACGGCTGTGTCTGGCCCTATGTCATGGCCTCTTCTGTATTTGCCATGCAGCCCATTTTGGCATCTGCCGGGTTGAGACAAGAGGCGGAAGCACCGCGAGGCGCTGTGAACTTCTTTTCTGCGCCAATGTTAACCATAGACTTAACGTAAATATCATGTTAACCAACTGGGCTGTTTAGACCGTAGCGGCATGGAGCTCTGCAATCATCTCAGTATCTGGTCTATTATATATCATAAACACTATTAATTTGTTATGATATAAATGTTCTGATTCTTCAATTTGCTTTTCACCTTGACACCAAATCCCATCGTCCTGTCAGTCTCCTCACGTTATGAGTGAAATCCTGCTACTCTGTGTAGAGAGTGGACACTTTCGCATAGGCACTGATGCCGAAAAATCTCAATAAAAAAGCAAAATGATGGTGGGTACGGTGTGCAAGAAATGTAATCGGTGTATGACCGAACACCGTGTAACACCGGTAACACAGCAAGTCTAGCCTAGAGCACTGCTGCTGGCATTGCAAAGTGGCTCAGGAAGCCATGGTGATGAAATCACTGGGTGGCCCAGTGTGTGGCTGATCTGCTTGAGGCCTCAGATCAGGCCTACCCTGGAGCCAGAGATGACTGGCTATCTCAGGGAGAAGGTGATCAATGGAGACAACCACACTCTAACTTGGAAAGCAAACGAAGGGCATATTCCTCTCATGTCAGATTACACAGAAATAGCTGTGCTCAACAACCACCAGCAGGGCATCAGAAAGTACCTTTTGCACAGCTTTTTATACGGTTATGTGCTTGCTTTTTGCTTTAGAATCCTGTTTTAGAGAGAAAAAGCTGAAACAAATAACAATTTAACGCTAGATCAAGCTGTTAGGTGTAGGCTACTGGCCAAATTTATTTCAGCAAAAAAAATCTGTGGGTCTGTATTTCCCAGTCTACTTACCTTGGTGACATGTTCTCTGTAGTTAGGTTTAACAGATCTAATCTAGGGAAAACACAAAGAATGACATGCCTCCCAAACCCCTTCACACTAAGGTAACAGACAACCCATGAACACCCCCTAAGAGGTGTGTCTACTTTCTATATTTTCTTCAAAATTTATAATTAAAACATGCTCTTGTATGTATCCACCAGGTTCAAAATTCGGTGCACATCTATTATCACTTGTTGATCAAATGTATCATTCATGCCTGCTACCATGGTTTTGATCTTTGTCTGTCAGCCTTTGACAGTAGTCTGACTGTGGATATTAAACACTGCTTCTACATTCTCGATTGAATCAGTGACGCGTCTTGAAGAGATGTCAAGAAGTGTTTGTAGTGTAAAATGAAACATTCATTAACTTTGTGTTGAGTTTTATCCGTTGCTCCAACACTAATTTCCTGGTCCACCGTTTGCCCATACAAATTTCCTGGCCCATAGCCTTTATATGTATTTTGGGTGCCTCAATAACAGGGTGTCAGTTACAAGTTGACCAAAAAAGGAAATGAGCTGTCTTTACTCATTAATTTTTGTTTGTTTGTGTTGTGGGCACCAACATGCATTATGCTAACTTTGAGCTGCAGATCACAGGCTTCTCTTGTGAATTCAGACTTCATTTTCCAGGAGATAATTCAATTACTGCCAGACAATACGCAGTTGGGATGATCAAATTAGTGGGGAGCCTAAGGGAGGATGGCAGTCATGGGCGGGATAGAAAGAGATACATGAGAATATGAAACTGGAAGCCAGAATAGAAGCGGGGTGGCAGTAGGAAAGGGTCCAGGTAGGAAGAAGGAAAGCGAAAGCACAGAAAATATAATGTGCGTTGTTGTTTAAAGTCTGTGGCACTTATGTTGTGTAGCAGGCTGCTGTCTAGCTTAGAGTGACCTTCTGCTCTGCCTATGTTAGAACGCTGACCTTACTGCGCACAGTGCAGGGATAATGCCTGACATGCGTTGCATGAGGCATTCTCCTCTTGTTGTTCTCTCTATCTATTTTGAAAGGACACTGTTGCTGCATCCTGAGCTTAGCCTACAGTAGCACCACCCCAGACAATTGTGATTGGTTCAAAGAAATGCAATCAAGCTAGAGCGTTTTTTTTTTTGCCTATCCCTCAATGTTTTCTGTGTCAGAGCCGGAGTATGGTCTAGCAATGTGAGACTAGTTGTCTCACTGCTACAGCTTCAGGAAATAGCAAAGAATACAAGGAGGAAACTACGCACACATCTTGAAAATCTGAGGTTTGTGACATATACTGTGGTACATGCATGTTTGCACCTAATTATACAGTATGCTGACAGGCAATCAAGACGGAGTAACTAAAGAGTCCAGAAATAACTAGAAAAATAATCTGCAGTCACAGCAAGTGGAAATGTCTTACACCCACTGGCATGAAAGTTTAATCAATTAGGCCTTAAAGCATGAGTCTGAGACCACATTACTACTTTTTGTATTGTACTGTGGAGACAGCAACAACAGGTCAGTTGGACCCTTCTTTTTGAAACATGTTTGATGGTGTCACTCCCCGATGTAAGTCGAGTGCAGATTTGAGTTGCGCATGCGTCACTTTGCGACAAGTAGCATACAAGATGCTACTGAGAGACTTCTGTAATATCAGTACAGTAAAAATGAACGTACTTAACTAAGTTCAAAACATAACAAACAACCATAGGTAGCTAAAACATTTTTGAAATGAGTCCCATCTTTTGTTATTGTTCGTAATGAGAAGTTTCATGCATTTCACAAATTAGTATGACACGTTATGCCGTCTGAGCATACGCAACTCACATCTGCACTCAACCAGAGCCGGTCTTACTCAACTCTCCATCGGGTATGACACGTTATGCCGTAAACCATTTAAATCTGAGCATGCGTGACTCAAATCTGCACTCGACTCACATCGGGGAGTGACACATGTTTATGTAGAAAGACAGCCTTGATCATTCGAAACATACCGCACCTTGACCTGCTACAGTATGTGTACTTCTATCTGCAGTATCTTACAGAGAGCCAGACATTATATGCAATCAAGTACACCACTTGCACAATCTGGATCAATATGTTTGCAACATCATGCAGAGAGAAACAAGCCCTTTTTACTACTTTCCATAAAACCAAGGGATCAAGAAGTCACATGGAGATCAAAACAGCCTGAAGTATGAATCAAACAGATTTTCCTTCTCATGCAAATTCATGGTCTTAATGGATCAAAGGCATGGATATAGGAACATCAGTGGAACAAAACAACAGATGCATAATTGCACTTAAAAACACATTTTCACTAACACACTTCATCAGCGCCATTGTTTTTAGTGAAAATTAGGCTATAAAATGTAAGCCTGCAGGTTCAAATCATAATTGAGATGATGGTTTGTGGTGGTAAGAAGACAATTTTACCAAAAAGATAAGGTTCATGAAAATTTAATGAAATGAATAGATGAAATATCATGCCCTAAAGCCTCTATGATATTGTCTTTCTTCACAGTGGTCATTGATTCCTCCTGTAATATTTGAAGTAAATGGAGGAAATATTTGATTTAACACTTTAAATGCCAGCACGCTTTTTGCTTTTGTTTAAAGCTCAAATGTTTTCTATCACGTATGCAATTTTTTTGCACCATGTGTCGAGTCATTGTGCACATGCAACTTGTGACCTCCGAATTTTGAAAACAAATATTGCACTATTGCATTTGCCCACAAATGTACAATTAATCATTGTAAGTACACATTAGGTAGGAAGTTAAAATGTTTATCAGCATGAAATTATTACTGCTTCTGGCCTTGTCCTTGACCTGACACATGCCATGATGGTGTATGTGCAATAATAAGTGTGTTGACTAGATTTATAACCTTACACCCGAGCAAATGCAAGGGCCCTTTTGACATGCTGTGCGTCTCTCAAGGCCCTTGGTGTCAGTCAGTGTTCACGTTTGAGCATCTCATCAAAGAGCCATTACTGTCGTTGTCTGTCACACTCCGGCTGGCTTTGGTTGGCAAACAGGTTCAAAAGGAAACGGACTGCAAAACTGGAAGCACCTGGAGACTTTAATACAAGACAGACTTGGATCAATAGAGGGGATGGATACTTCATGATGTGCTGA
>NC_045735.1:25680722-25705749 GCF_008692095.1 Etheostoma spectabile | reverse complement strand
CTCATAATAACCCCATGGACTGTGTAAATTAGCTTATGGCACGCAAAGACGCTAATGAGTTACCGCTTATGAGACGAGAGATGAGGCTGGGAGGAAGAGAGGAAGAAGATAATGAAATATATTCACCATAGCCATTGAAATTAACTCCAGTTACAATTGAATTCTTGTATCGTTGGTGTATATTCGACTATGAATAAATAGTCTCTCAATGTAATAACATAATATAATTAATCTAGAATAATTTTCTTATTTCCCAAATGAACAAATTGGACTTTTGGCTGGGACTACTGTTACAAACCCGACCTTTTCTGCCTGCTGTTGGCTTCTCTGGCTTTGCCGGCTGAGCTGGCAGTTTGGGAGGGTTTGTTAGTTGATTGGTGGACACCTGGGTAGGCCTCAATCAAGACTATAAATACAAGTCATGTCTGATTGTTCCCTCTCTGACTTCTTCTTCTCCTAGCCTCCACACCTCCTGCTTTGGGTTTGTTCATCCACAAATCTTTCACTCACCCACACACCACCTACACTACTGATACCATTGATTCCATACATGTTTGAATTCTTTTGTTAATAGGTTTCAAGTTTAGTTTACAATAAACAGTTACTTGGCATTTTAACTGGTCTCCCTTTTTTGTAACAGGCGTTGAGTCGGTTTGTGACACTACTCATACACTTGTTCACAAAATGGCAAATAAAACGCTACTGACATTGGGAGACGTGAAAAAGAAAAAACTAGTTCATAGAGCTCAAAATTATTCCCTTGATATTAGACAAATTTGTCATATTGGAGTGATAAGATGCCTCGTTTTGTTTAGAATACATTGTATATGATGGATGTTGTGGCGTAGATGTGGTAGTGAATGACGTGTCTACTGTCTGAGGAAGATTTTCCATGATGCATATAAGATGTTGAATATAATACAGTACCTACAACTAGGTCAGAGACATTTTGGAGTAAAAACTCTGTCAAGCTAAGCCTTAAGTTGATATGGCATATTGATAGGAGAACAAAATGTCAGGACCTTTGTGTCAGTGTGCAGAATACAGATAATTTTCTGGTTTGTGAAACACAATTGCTTTAGTGTGGTGCTCATATCACTGCTGTCTATGTTCTCGTCTGTGATGGGTTTAAGAGGGAATTTGAATCTTGTTGAAATTATAAAGTATGCATTCTTGGGTTGCCCCCGCCAGGATTTCCTTATAAACCACATTCCTCCGAAAGTAGTGCGGTGGGATGTCTGCTTTCATGGAATCTGTGGTGAATTATGGAGATACCTGTGTACCCTCAGGGAGGAATTTTGTACTCCAGGTCATGCATTATAAATGAACATGAACAACTTTAGGAGACAAAAAACCCCTGGTGTCCTCAGGTAAGGTTAAAACCCAACAGGATTCAAAGTCATGTTACTTTCGTAATTCTGGCCACCCAGGGGATAGAGGCAAGGACACACCAGCAGTGTTGATTCCTGTCTTTGCTGTTGCTCAGTATCGCTTGCATGCTGCCTGGGTCGAATACATTTTTCTGAAATCCTTCCCATCTGACAAGACAGTACACCTCAGGCCTACAGTTTCTTGAATCTCTATAGCACTGCATTAGTTGGAGCTTTGTGAGAAACCTCCTAACTCATCTTCAGCACTCTCATATCTGAATGTCTTTCTAGGGTTCCCCACTGGCAGGAACCTCTCCACGCTGTCCCATTGGCCAATCTGTTAAGGAAATGTTTTTCTTCTCTTGAATGTAGTCACGTTCAAGGTCAATATTGTCTTCTAAAGTCACACCCAGGGGTCACAATGAGGAAATGGGGAATCTCTGTTGACCATGACCAGAGATATGAGGAGAAAGTGTGTGTGTGTGTGTGGTGTGGTGTGTGTGTGTGTGTGGGTGTGTGTGTGGTGTGTGGTGTGTGTGTGTGTGTGTGTGTGTGTGTTGTGTGGTGTGTGTGTGTGGTGTGTGTGTGTGTGTGCGGCGTGCGCGTGCGTGCGTGCGTGCGTGCGCGCGCGCGCGCGCGCAGCTGCTCGTGGTGTGTCTAGTGCAGAACTGATTAAGGCCCCAGGGCCACAGGAAGAAGGCTACTCTACACTCCAGGCACGTCCCTGAAACCAGCAGCAGAGGAAGCACTATTGCCATTCAGCAGTGTCGGCTGCAGACGCCTAAATGAGTCTGTTCTGTCCTGCAATGCCCAACGTTGCAGTCCGCCACTTACTCAACTTCTGTAGCTCCTAAGATGCCCTCCCCCTCCTGCTACTACTTCTCTATCCTCTCTTTCAGCTCATCCTTTGCTTTCTCTGCCTCATTAAGTCAATCAGTCTCACATCTCCACCTATAATCTTACAATTTCTTTCCTCCACCTTGCCTGCCCAATGCATTTTTATCTTTCTGTCACCTTTTTCACATTCACAGTCCATCATGACCAGCTGCCATGTTCTGATTGGTTACTGTCGTTTTATTGCAAGGTCCTGCCATATGGTCAGAAACTATTACAAGGCCAGCAGATGTGTAGCTTGTCACCAAAATGTTTACCTTTCACGATGCCGCGTGTTTAACGTGTTAGTAAAGAAGCTCTTTTTTTAGCCCTTTAATAATCTTTACACCATTACATGACTGTGCCTTGACTGTGTAGTAAGGTACACTGGTCAGTCACATGCCACAGAAGGACATAACACACAAACTGATTTAGTTGAAGCTCTCATAGTGTAGTGTTAACTGTAGTCTAACCCAATGTCCTTTGAACCATCTGAAAATGCTGCCATTTTTGTGTTTTACTCATCGGTCATACACTTTCAATTTGCACTGCTGTCTGCCTTTCTATAGCTTTTTGTCTCCTTACATTTTCTTTTGTTGTATTCTCTGCACACATTTTTTGTCCTATGCAAATCTGGTTGTGACCATTTCAAGATCAAGGATTTTTTTCTTTCACTGTTGCTTTTCAACAAAAAACTCAAATTTTCTGTGACAATGTTTTTTTTTTTTTGTTTTTTTTTTAAATGTTCCTGCAGATATACTGTAGTAGTACACAGTAATGGGATTAGGTCTTTTTTTTGGTTAGATTATTTACTTTCATGGAAATCATATTTAACGTCAAAATTCTGTGTGGGTTAGTCAAGAAACTGGCAAGGAATTGTTTTCTCATGCCTGCATATTTGTCGCCTGACGTTGCCAGACTAATTAGCAAAAGCTTAGAACCTCTCAGTTCATTTTAAATTTTCCAAGTGGCGTTAACAACGACCCAGACCAATTGAATTGATCCACAACCAATCAGAGCGACACGACGATGTAGCGCTGAGCAACACATGCAAGTTGGAGTGGTGCTTGGTCCGTTTTTAAAGCATGAAAAAAAATTACCATTCCCAAATTACAGCTAAACAGCACACTAAAATGTGTTTCTAAAAGCATTTAAAGCAAAACAATATGCAATACAAAACCGAAACGTGATTCATATTTCATCAGCAGGGGGTTTCCATTGCCTAGTTGTTTTGTGAGCCTGGTGCATCGCACTGGACGCAGTATGCCAGTTACATGCCGTAACTACTTTTGGTAAGCATGACGCTCCTCCATCAGATATCCTCTTAATCTGTCTGCCAGAGCAAATAAACAGGAGCTCTGTCTGGTTTCCAGGAAACCATATTTGTGGTGTCACTGTACACAACTTATCACCTAATGTCCCTTTTGCTACCTGGGGGTTGATGGGGGAGGAGCGAGGTGGGTCAGTGTCAGGGATGGTGTGATGACAGCTCGTACATTTTTAAAAGCTTTATCGTTCCCCTGCAGCCTGCCTGGGCAGCTCGCTGCTGCCTCTCATCTCGCCTGTGTGTTGCATTGAATATGGCTCTCCAATTGGGGTCACGGCAATGACTGATAGGAAGCTATATTCCTTCATAACTGGAGGCAAAGAGCTCAGCTTTATGAACAGCAGCAGAGGGAAGGAATGTCTTAACATAAGCCGACTGACCGACCAAGACACCACCACATATAAAACGTTAGAAAACAAGAAATGCATAATTCTCCGAATAATCTTCTTTTTAATTTAATCTACGATGTGTCAGTTTTAGAGCAATGCTCTCTTGTGGACAAGGCTCTCCTAAATAGGCAGACACTTTTACTTTGGAAGAGATTAAAAATAAGATTAGTAATCCCTTTTCTGTTTTGGCATTAAAGGCTTCAGTGTAAGCTTAACCCAGCATTTTTAACCCAGCTGTGTGAGATCTTTTCTCTACAATCTTACCTTGAGATCAATCATGTCGCTGTTCTGGAGCGGTTCTTCCAAGGATTATCAGTATTCAAATAATTGCAGAATCATTTTTGATTGACTAATTAATTAATGGGCTCATCTCAGCATTCCAACCCAATATACTGTAGTGTCTCTGGGAGAAAGAGGGAAACACACATCGACAACACTAGGGGTGTATATCACCATGTATATTTTGATAAGATATTACATTGATTCTTTGGACAAAGATATGATATTTATGATATGATGATGTCCTGAGTGAATAAAGTTCAATTTAGGGGCCAGGGATTGATATGAGACAATGTCTTATACCCATTTAACACAATAAGTTACATGTATATCAACTCACAAAAATTGTTATTAAAGAGCTCGTCCAGACATTTAAATAATCAACAAACTAGACCAGTACATGTTATTTAGTTAGCTTATCAAACTTTCATATTAAATCAGCATTTATCGTATGCAACATTGGACAGTCCAGGGGCTGACATGGTAGATAGACGTATGGTCACAGGTTGGTGATGATCTGTAGCTTCAATGATCTAATTGTGAACATCATAACTCTAAGTTTGGAATCGGTGGCAATGAGTGCCTGTCAGATGCAATATATTTACATCCTATTAGAGGAGAGTCGAAGCTTCTACTGGATGTGCTAGTAAAAAAAATCATCACTTGAAGTTGCAGTGATGGCAAATACATTTTCTACTGAAAATGTCTTGGAGTGGTGGGTTGCTATACCGTGCGAAAAGGGCAAACCAATCAAAACGTTCCTAACTCGTCACCTCAGCTGCATTTAGCGGCTGTCTGGCTTGTTTGCCCCTGTTTGTCCCTTCTCCCAGGTTACCTAAAGGGATTGATGGCTATGCCGAAGCAAAAACTGAAAAATCCATACCACTCTCCTGCCCTTTCCATATTCCATTGATTTCATGGTGAAATATCAATCTGCATGTGTCATGTACTTTTGCAGCGCTCACAATAGAACAACACATGTTTAGAAGTAAATCAACATAAATCTGCTTCAAGACAGCATTTTATCAAGTTGCTTTAGGACTTTCTATTTCTCTCTCGCTCGCTTTTACAGAGGCAATTTGAAGAGGAAAATCAAATGAAAAATCCATCCAATCCAAGAGCTGATGGATTTTATTCATGGAGTAAAAGCAAAATTTATGAGTGCACTTTTCATTTGCATGCACATATAAGCAAGCACACAAATGCATACAGTGCAAGTTACATTAGACACGCACAAGCTCATTAAGGAAGTTACTGACAGCTATGAAAAGCAGCACACATGAGAATAAGTTATCAGTTCACAATTTTAACTGATAATTAGGAAATGTTTTCAGTTGAGGCATATTACTAACATACTGTATATATTATTTTTTTCCATCTATCCAGTTTCCTGGATAGATGGAAAGCAGCCTGTGGTGGTATCAGTATCCCTTAGGACATTATGTCAGATCAGCTTTAATACTTGCTTTGCAGATATACAGCAATGCATACTGGCTATGTTTAAGTTTTACTTTTTCTTCCATCAAGACATTTAAAACCGAGGTACATACTCTCAGAGTTTTACAGTCCCTGCTAAGGAAGCAAAAAACCTTTTAATGTGTTTTATAGATGATAGGAAAACATTTTCTAAAATTTGAAATTTCTAAAAACAGTTTTTGCTGTTTATTGTTATGTACAGCAACAGTTCTGTTTTGCACAAACCTATTGGTTAATAATTAAGATTACCACATGGACATGGCTGAGCCTCATTTGGATCTTGATGTACAGAAGGTAGAAAACAGAAATTTGTGTGTGTGTGTGTAGGGGGGGGGGTTGTTATGCTATTCGAAAGTCTTTATTTTCTACTGCAGTTTTAAATACACCAATATTTACAAAAAAGTTGGCCAGTAAGTTGTTTTTACAACTTGCCATGTTATCATCAAGTATGTCTTTATGATAATATTTGTGAGTACAATACTTGGTAAAGAGTTAACACGTGCATCTGAAACATACATCAATATTACCTGGTCTGCCTTCATTTTTAAGATGACTACAAACTAAATTCCTGTGGAGAATGTGTTTGCAGAAAAATTGAAGCCTAAGGCTATTCATTTCGCTGTGCAAATGGTCCAAGATACATGAGAATAATTTCATTAGGTCTTTTCATAATATAGCTTTTGTAGCGTGGTGGTTGTGTATTTTTAAAAATGTGCCCAGCAGTTTTTTTTACTACATCACAAACAATAGCAGATATATTTCAACCAAAACACAATTCTCTTTCCATATAAACTGATAGGCACATATTGAGGATGTATTTGCAAACATGTTTATCACCCAGGCTTTAGTCAGTGGATTAATAGCCAAGGGGAATTTGCAAACCATCATGAAAACATTGAATTCAACGTGTTGTCTTAAAACAAATTGAATGCCCAGAAACTAAGTAGCATTTCTACCTTACTCTACTTACTCTAGCTTCTACATTACTCCAAATATGATTCTCATTATTGCATTTCTACATCTTAAAATCCCAATGAGAGTCTACATGATGTGAAATGGTGACATTTAAAAGAACGCGGCGCCGTTTATTTGATGCATTAAGGCTGTAATTGAGGCTTTCCATTCAATGCCACTACTTAATATATGTAAAGGTTATTGTGTTTTTTTTAATGGTAATGGCAGGTTGTACAATAGGGATTTTAGTCCTTTGGGCAGTGTTTGACAGGAAACAGAATCTGTACGTTTGGCTGGTATGCAGCAGCATGAGGCTGTAAGGCAGAGAGAAGAATGGAAAAAGGGGGAGGAAAGAGGAAGACGGAGGGGAAATGAAGAGAGTAGGCTTCAGCAACAATATCCTTTCTGCTGAAACTTTACATATGTCAGCACTTCAAAAGTTCCCCCATTATTATTTATCCCACATCCCCTCCAAGAGCTTAAAGGATTCATTTGATCTAACCTTTTATTCTGTGCCTACTGTAAATCGTTTCAAGCTGGATGCAGTACATACATTCTTTAAAACATATTGTAAGTAATTGCGGACAAGAAGATTTCCCAACTGAATAAAACAGTGCTTTGAATGGAACAATAGATTCATCAATGCAAATGTACTTGAGCCACTGGAGGACTTTAAAGACAAATCTAAGTTAGTAAAGTAGCAGTGCTAGCAGAGTCTCTGTTTTCCTTGTGCCATGATGAAGTCGCAGCATAAATGTGTTTTACAGTCTGTCGACAGCGGAGTCAGACAAACATCAGATAAAAACTGCAAAGACAAACCACTAGAACGAAGCCATTGTTTATCAGCAATATAATAGCATGCGGTTTTGCCTAGATGACCCAATATGAGACTTGGATAGTGATGAAACTATGATTTGTCTGCTGCAGTGATGCAGATGATTCATCAATTACGTTCATAAAGCACAATCATTTATGTAATCCACTAAGCCACTATGTGATTTATGTGATTATAACATCTTTCAAATGATTCTGATAGCACAGGTTGTTGTTGTTGTTTGTAGAAAAATGAACCCTAGCGTGGTGGAGTCAGTGTTGCGCTTTCAGCCCTTTGTTCTTAAACCCCTTTCATACCGGAGATGTGTTTGGGCTCACTCGTACACAACACCTGTCACAGGTTAATCTCTGGTTGTCACCATAAGCAGAGAATCCAGTCTACAATCTATTTTAATACACTGCACTGCTAAACTAGAGAATTGCATGAAATGATTACTAATTCAAGTCATCAGTCATGTCTTCACCTTTACTTGACCACAGCTGCTTTCTCTTACTCTCTCATTCTTTCCCCTTTTCTGGCTTTTTCTTTTTGCTTTCTTTCTCACTCCCTTTTTGAGTAGCCATTTGAATGATGTTTTATGATCATTATTATTTAATTTCCATCCCCAATAGAAATGCCAGTTAACCAAAACTGGGCAGCCTACAACCCACGTATACAGTAACCCTGATTGAGAGTGGAACGGACAGCTGTTTGCAATGGTTATTAGAATAGTTCAAGAGAAAATGGTGGTTGTTAGTTTTTATGGCGACAACACATGTCAGTGAGACCTTAAAGTGTAATACACACACACTTAATTAAATCCAGCAAGCCTCAATTCCTCTTTAGCTGCACAGTAACAAACGTAATGCCAAAAAAAGACTACTCTACTTGTTTGTTGCAAAACCTCACCTCAGTGAGTCCGCATGTCGCTTTGTATGGAAGTTTATGTGGAACAATCACAGTTCTTTCCAATGGAAACAGTACACATAAAAATGGCCACCGCTCGGACCATACTGCTATATTGATTTGAATGAGAATGTCCGTTATACTCTCATTCTATTTCTATGGTTTACTCATTCAGACCACAGACGTCACAATGTTGGTCTGAATGGAGTAGGAAGATGTAGGTTTTCTTGAAACGAACTTGTGTGTACAATGTGTTTTCCGATCACGGAAGGTTAAAGTGCTTGAATTTGGGGTGAAAAGCCAGCTGTCATATAAAAGTGCACGGCTGCACAATTAGTCACAGTTGTATCGAAAAAACAATATGGACTAGTGCAATATCCAAAGGGGGGCACAATATTTGTTAAAGGAGAATTCTGATTGATTTCAACACGTAACTCTGTTTGTAAATTTTGGGTGCTGTCAGTAGAGAGAACATTGAAAAAAATTGCTGTTGTCTACACCGTGTTATCCTCCTGCTAGAGTTAGCACCCAACAGGCTTAAACAGGGCAAGTTTTTAACATGGTTTTAGCCTCTTACATGTTCAAAATGTCATTACAAGTTCCCACCCATGTGCAGTGATTCCTTCCGAGGGAACACAGTGAATCTGACTTCAGTAGATGTGAAAGAAATGCATGAAGGTTGGGCTAATTCAGCTGTGTTTAGTTCCTGTGTTGATACTGCAAGGAGCGGTTCGGGACCAACACCGAAAAGAGATACAAACGAGATAAAAACATAAAAGTAAGTGCTGAAGTACTAGCAGTCACTAGCAGGAAACAGGTTATAATTTGAGGTACGTTTGGAGACACTACCTTATTTATTGATAGCATACATATTTTGTTGTTTCTCTTTTTGGTGTTGCAGTTTTTGTAGACTTTCCCTAAGTACTCTAACTGCTATCTCAACACAGGAACTAAACAGATCTGAATTAGCATAACATAACATCATATACAATACTGATACAAAAACGATCATTCCCTCCAATACCTTGAATCATATCGCAAGCGCAATATCAGTCAAAATAATCGCAATTCGATATTTTCCTCATGTCATTTCTGTTCAAACATGCCAACACAGTGAGTGTCTTCAGGTGGGATCAGTGGAACAAAGGTGGTTGCAATGCAAAGCCAGAAAGTTTCAAATTGTACACATAGCTGCTTTATTATTCATAGAAAACTAGCTTTATTATTCATAGAAAACCAACCTTTGTTCAGTCTTTGACCATCATGTTGAGAATCAATAATTAAGATGGTGTGACAATAGTTACGAGAACGTGTTCATGACTGTAGCACTTAACAAAGTCACTGGGGCATGTGTATGTGCATGCTTGTGTTTAGTATCTGTGTAGTTCATATGTGCTAACAGTTGGTGGCATGACAGGTTGTGCATCTGCTGTGATGCAGGAGGGCAATTTTACCATGGTGCTAAGTAATTCGGTTCATCTCTTGGGAGAAGTTTAATTCTCCTCTTAGTAAGGGTGCCATTAAAATGCAATGACATGAGATTAATGCTCATCTTGTAAGTGACATTTACATTCTCATTCACCGTGGAAATTGTCTCGCAATATTTGTGTGCTAGGCTTTGTTTTGAATGCTGATGAGTATGTGTAGTGACAGTTTGATAAATGTTGAATACACTTACAGTGGGCCTCAAAAGTTTGGGCACCCCAGGTAAAAATTTTTATTATTGTGCATAAAGAAGCCAAGAAAAGATGGAAAAATCTCCAAAAGGCATCAAATGACAGATTAGACATTCGTATAATTTTATTTCCATCATTTACGCTTTCAAAATAACAGAACAAAAAAATGGCGTCTGCAAAAGTTTGGGCACCCTGCAGAGTTAATGCTTTGTTCTGCTCCCTTTGGCAATTATTATAGCTTGGAAACACTTCTTGTAGCCTGCCAATAGTCTTTAAATTCTTGTTTGAGGTATCTTCGCCCATTTGTCCTTACAAAAGTCTTCCAGTTCTTTGAGATTTCTGGGCTTTCTGTCACACACTGCTCTTTTAAGGTCTATCCATATATTTTCAATTATGTTGAGGTCAGGAGATTGTGAAGGCCATGGCCATACCTTCCGTTTAAGCCTCTTGATGTAATCCAGCGTGGACTTTGAGGTGTGTTTAGGATCATTATCTATTTGTAGAAGCCATCCTCTCTTTAACTTCAGCTTTTTCACAGATGCCATCAAGTTGGCGTCCAAAATGTGTTGACATTTTATTAAATTCATTTTTCCTTCTACTCGTTAAATGTTCCCTGTGCCACTGGCTGCAATATAACCCCAAAGCATGATTGATCCACCCCCATGCTTAACAGTTGGACAGGAGTTTTTTTCATTAAATTCTGTGCCCTTTCTTCTCCAAACGTACCTTTGCTCATTCCGGCCAAAAAGTTCTATTTTAACCTCATCGGCCCACAGAACTTGTTTCCAGAAGGCATGTTCCAGAATGCATGTTCACTTGAAAACTTCAAACGCTGAATTTTTGGATGAGGATGTAGAAGAGGTTTTCTTCTGATGACTCTTCCATGAATACCATAGCTGTACAAGTATCTCTTTATAGTGGAATGATGTACCGCAACTCCAGTGTCTGCCAGGTCTTTCTGGATGGAACGTCGTTTTGACTTGCTTTTCTCACCATCCTGCGAGCTGTTCTGTCTGATATTTTTCTTGGTCTTCCAGATCTTGCTTTAACTTCCACTGTTCCTGATGACGGCCATTTCTTAATTACATTCCGAACAGAAGATATTGGCATATGAAAATCGTTTACTATCTTCTTATAGCCCTCTCCTGCTTTATAAGTGTAGACTATTTTCAGTTTCAGTTTTCTAGACAACTGCTTAGAAGAACCCATGGTGCTGATTGTTGGGGCAAGGTCAGATTAGTCTGGGCATTTAAAACCTTAAGATTGACATCACCTGGTCTTTCCAGACGATGTTTGAGAACAATCCATGACACGGTCAGGTCTCAGCTTTCCAAAGGCAGCGGTGCATGTTATAAACTGTGCAGGGTGCCCAAACTTTTGCAGATGCAATTTTTTGTTTTCTGTTATTTTGAAAGTGTAAATGATGGAAACAAAATCTAACTTTTTGTTAATAAATACACATTTTTACCTGGGGTGCCCAAACATTCGAGCCCCACTTTATAAAGAGGAAGGGTATCTAGCTAAGGGACAAACAGTAAAAGAAGACCCTCAGCAAAACGGTACCGTGAGATGTGAAACTGCAGTGCAGATTCCAAACTGTTTGCTGTTTAAATGGCTGTCCTCAGCATTAGTAGGACTGCAGAAGCTGATACCTGACCAGAAATATGATTTATAATGCAATACCATTGTTCTGAAGATGCTTTTGAAAATGTATAGTTTACTGTCAAAGAATGCCTTTTATGCATAATTTTGATTTCCCGTATGCTCCCCTGAGGGGATCCACAACAATAGAACATCTTCATGTCTCAGGAATACTAAAGCCCTGTGCAACCCTTGATGGCTCTCCCTGATAACATGTCAATGTCCGCGCCTCATAAAATCCTATTCATCCTCTTTTTATGTTTTGTGACTCAGAAATTTCTTTTTCTCTTACAGTGTGTGTACGCAGCAGTCAAAGCCCAAACTGTGTATGTGTATACACACTTGTGCGAGAGCCGGGGGCACACACTCTGTGTGTATGTGAGATGAGGAGAAGCTAAGTGGCTACCACAACCACCCAGATCAGACCGCCTCCTGGGCTGCAAGATGGATTAGAGCCCCACACCTCAGTAGATCAAAGGTAGGACAAGATGTTTGGTAATCAGCCGCCACTCACCTGCCCTATTCAATGACCGCATGGAGAGAGTGAAGAGTGAAGGAGGGAGAGGCCGTAATGATCACACTGAGTTTAGGCTAACGTCTCTCATCCTGTCACGTCCATAAATCTCATCATCTTTTGATGTAAGAGGGACTAATGGAAGGAAGCAATGAGATTTATCAGACTTTTAGTTTTGTTGAAAATCAAGAAAGCGTGAAAAACAACAAAACCATTGGTGATATACCCTGCTTTACTGAGTGTATTTTGTAATCAGTAAGCAAATTTAGAAATATATACAGTATTATATTATGTTATATCATGCCAAATCTTTTCAACATTGTTATTTAAACTCATTTACCCCTCGATCCATCACTACAAACACATTTATTTTCACATTTTTTGTTCAATATAATGGAATTCTATTTTTAGCGATTTTCCGAAAGTGTCCAAAGAAACAAAATATGCCATGCGGAATTTAAAGAAAATATGTAGACATAATGCTGTGGTATCTAAACGTTTTTTTCATTTAATGTGATACTACATACACAGCTTATTAGATTTGAATATTTCAGTCAGAATAAAGATCATACAGTTTAGTAGCATCACTGTAACGAGTGAGAGAATCTGAAAAAAACGTGTTATGATATTGACGCTACTGAAGAGGGAATATCTGGGTTCAAGAGATTAATTTAAGTACAAAAATGTCTAATGTAAAACATCAGGATGGACCTCTGTATGGCAGCTCATGTGTCCAGTTTTGGTCAGCGATTCAAAATGGTCTTGCATTGATCTTGTGAGTTTTGTGAGCGAAACAACCGAGCCAAGGAAAACACACACTTTTGCTCTTACTTTTGTGATTAGTATTCTACATTGCTCACTCCCATCTATTATATAAATAAAAGGATTGGTGAATGCGACAAGTCCAGGCAAGTTCTCTGGGAGTTGTTGAAAGTAATTCTGGAAAATGCAAGAAAACCCTAACTGAATTAGAGGTGGATGAGGCATTCAGGTTAAAGTAAAAATGAGGACGCAACAAGAAGGTGAATCATTTTGACACCACAAAATTACCACCGTCCCCTGGACACACTGAACATCACAGACTGATAATATATTAACTGTAACACTATAACGGCTTCCAGGGTCAAGTTTTCCTTTAAGCTGCTTAAGAAGTACTTGCTGTTAAAGAAATTGTGGTCACTGTAATTTAATGGCTAAAAAGATCTTTTCTTCAAGGCCAATTTAGGTCCCTACTGTAATTGGGGAAAAAAGAAATCGCTCACAGCATCCAGTGACAAGCTCTCCCTTCTTCTCTGTGAACTTATTTTTCACTGTCACAAAATATTTTTACAACACTTATACGTGACAACAAAAGCTGCTTATTGGACTATAATTCCACACTGTTTGCGTGAAAGGGGATTATTTTATTGAAATTTCCTCAGCTAATAGGTTTTTGGCCACGTAAAATGGATCCATAACTGTATTTTTTTTTAGGGTTCTCCACCTGAGTGGTCTCACCAAGCCTGGCAGATGAACTTGTACCTTTTAGTATCCTCTCTTATTTTCTCAACAAATCAAATAAGACTCAGTTTTACCAGAAATTCCCCATGCTTTTTTTTTTTTTTCTTCAAAGAAGCACATTTTCTGGATTTCTCTTTTTTTTTGTGACAGCCAGTTTGAGTGTCAATCATTCTACATTTTGCATAGCTTCTGTGCAAAAGGCCCTCTTTGGCTTCTCTTCAGCCTTATAATTTAGAGAAAGAGCTTCTCAACAATGTAAACAGACTTATTGTTAATCATAACATTACTTTTTTTTATCAACAAACTCAGCAAATGCTTAAATTATAAGCAAACGGGGAAAAACTCTTAGCCATTTTTTTCAGTATATATATCTTACAAATTAATCCTAATCATAAAATAAAAGTCAGAATCAAGTTCCAAAGAAAGGCAACAACTAAGAAATGAATACACTTTGAGGGCTGTTACTGCATGGATTGGTTAGAACTGATGATATAGTATACAGTAAAGTTTTAGGATAAAGTGATTGCATATCAAGCTAAACTACATGTAGTTTTAAGATTCTGAAGTATTTTTTTTTTGTATGAAGTCCTTCGTAGGAATGCACAGATATTAAAATTTTTTGGCCAATACCAATAATAAAGAGTTTGGAGCATTTGATTAAAACCATCACCTTGCTTCTCTCACGCTAATCTCTTCTGTTAAGTATGCAACCTTTTATCCTACATTTTGACTGCATACAAACAGGCAGAAAGTGTCACCATGCAATGGTTTTCTGTCCTTTTTCCATCTCTACTTTCTCTGTGACCTCCCGTACGTATTTACTTGGTTTCTGACAAATCCAGCTCACAAAAGCTGCAGAAATTGTGTATTTTTAGATAAAAGTGCCAGACTGCACCCTTTAGCAAGTGACGGAGTGTGTCAGAGTTTTTGCCAGTGTTGTTTATTACAGGACAGGATATGTTGTTGTCTGGAGGCTTCCTTGCAACTGCTACCTGCGGTGCGGTGTTTAGATCAGAAAGAATCACAGGAGGCTTATAGGTGCAGAAGGAGAGGATCTGGATTTGCACAAACCATCAACAATCAACTCAGTTTGTTTTTATAGAATCAAACGGGGTGTTAGAAGCACAAGGTAGCATACACATCATCATTTCTCAGAGTTCAGATTTTCAATGTGAATTCCTCTCTTTGACAAAAGTCTCCTTTTAAATCCACATCAAATTGATTTGAAAGCTAACAGATTGCACAAGTCAGTGCTGGTGTTACACCAGATAGATATGTTCAGTGTGTTCAAACAATGATGGGAACTTTTCAATTAGGCCTACTGTAACAAAAGACATCTTTCAAATACGCACAGACTCCTTGGAATGTAATGCCACTTATTTAGCCTATGTAATATTACAAACTCTTAAATTTGCCAGTGACAGAAAAAAACAAATTCATATTCAAATGCAGGATAAGTCTCTTTTCATATTTTTTAAGCCACCACATCCCCCACAGGCAGCTCCAGTATGCTGTGAATACAAATGCCAGAACACACAGTATGCTGTGAAGACATTGAATTTCTCTGAGGCACCAGTGCCCTGTGAAATCTACTACTGACAGAATTTGACTTTTTCTGATGTTGGCTCAAGGAAAGTGGTTTGAGGAGATGGTTTCAATTTCATTGCCCACATGTGCAATCTTGCATGAGATGCAAGTATTGAATATCACTTTGGAGCAGATGGTGTATTATAGCCCCTCAGTGTGTGTCAACTGCAGCATTCAATATTGCCACTGGGTAAATCCTACTCCTCAGCTGTTCTGGAAATGTTGAACTGGTTCTGGTGTGACACGCTCAGAAAATAATCTTTTAAATGCACTTTGTTTACTGAATCATTGATGCCTGTAGCAAGTTCTTCTTTACCTGCTTAGCAGAAACACAGTGCATGTCTGATGAACTCAGTTCCCTCTTTCCAGAATAATTTTTATGTTTTTGTGTGTGTGTGTGTGTGTGTGTGTGTGTGTGTGTGTGTGTGTGTTGTGTGTGGTGTGTGTGTGTGTGTGTGTGTGGGTGTGTTGTGTGTGTGTGTGTGTGTGTGTGTGTGTGTGTGTGTGTGTGTGTGTGTGTGTGTGTGTGTGTGTGTGTGTGTGTGTGTGTGTGTGTGTGTGTGTGTGTGTGTGTGTGTGTGTGTGTGTGTGTTAATGAGCTCTTTGTATGTGTTTGCTGTCTGAATGCATGAGTCTGCCTTAGTCTGCTCCTGTCTGTGTTGCCCCTGGGCCACCGCCTTTTCCCTGCCTCTTTTGCGGGCTGCTCCTGAGAAGTAGAGATAAGACCCACTGATGTTTGTCTGCTCCATGGAAGATTACTGAGGCAGACAGTTACAAGGACTCTGGCTGGCAGACAGCTACTGTATACTGGAGGCCAAAGAAGAACTTGTTTGGGATGCCTAAGCTGACCACAGCACCAATCCAGCTGGACTGCCATCTGGCCTCTTTCAGTGTGCTGTTGCTAGTCAGCTAATTACTGTTCAAAGAGAAACACAGAGTCAATGACGGACATACTGTAAATGGGAACGTTCTTTGACCTAGGAACTTTAAATGATAATGAATAATCAGACATAATGTCGCTGATATTTTTTTGATTAATATTGATTGAAATGTAATTAGTAAATCATAGTTGCATAAATGAGGATTGAAGTCACTAGGCCATCAGCATAGCAGAGACCTACTGGAGACATAGTAAATACACTGGGGAACTCTTTATCGTAATATAATAATAAAATAATTCTGACGTTTCATATTCCTAAAATATGAGATCTAAAATCTTTCTCTTTGTACTAAAAAGGTAAGTGGGATGGATATATGTCACATGACAATAGCCTACATATCAACTTATTTAAAGAAATTTCAGGAAAGGAGAATTTTTCTCAATTGTATATGTTCTGTCTTGCTCCCAAAAGACATTCAAAATAATCTTTTTTTCTTTTCTTTTTTTTTAAAAGTAAATACATTTCACTATTCAATAATAAACAAGGAATAAAGCGTTGACAAAATTACTCACAAAGATCAGATTTCTCTTTAGTTATCAGTGCAAAAATGGTATGCGTCATTGTCAATCAATATAACTAAGGGTTACAGTTGTCTATTTTGTGATAGACAGTAAAAGCCATAATTATGGCTCTACAAACCGCACTGGATGCTCATTACTCGTGAAAAGTTGCTAATGGGGTGCTGATGGGGTTTCTCACTATGATGTCTTTCAATGATGTTATGAGTAGGCATTAAACAAAAGGAATTCAGTGTTTTATTATGATCAACTAGCAAAAGGTTTCATAAGTGAGGACTTGAGTGTGTGTGTCACTGTGTCTGTGTGTCTTTGTCTTTTGTATGTTTACTCTTGGAGCACCAGGCTGTGAACATTTCATTTATGATTTAAAGCACAAGGTCAGTGTGGAACTGCCTAATTAGGCCTTTTCTGCGTCTGTGAAGAACATTTCAGTGATTTCACAGGCTTCTTGGACATACAATTACTGTACCTCCATTTACAGAGCTTAGGGCAGAGAGGGTAAGGAAGAGAAAACGGATAAAATGGTGTGACTGCGAGGTTTGGTCTGGGTCATCTGCATCATACCTTTGTGCCTCTGAACAACACAGAAGTGTGTTTCCATAGCTGTCCTGCTTGAAGGTTATGTTTAGAAAAGAGTTGTTGAAAGTTTAATAAAATATGTAAAAAAGGTTGATGAACAAATGAGTCATACGGAAGGGAGATAACGTAGGAGATAGGGTTTTGAGCACTTCTGTTTTCTTCATAAGTATGATGTATAACTTACATACAAGGCAATCACCATGCTCAGTGTTTTTTATCAGACATTATGAGCTTATGTCATAAGCGTCCAACTCCCTCTTGTGTTATTTAGATCACTGCAGTCTTGCTCCGCTGTCTGCATCCCTCTCATGCAGGCACATTTTTCTGTCTTTGTGTTGATTTATTCTGTTTGATTGACTTCTGTTTGATCAGAGCTGTTTAAATAGTTGTCTCAATATTTATGTGACCAATTGTGAAGATGCTGTGTGATTGTCGCTCTACTGGCAGAATTTAAATTGTTCATTGCGTCCCACGTTGTGTAGTAGACAGTCCATCCACATTCCTGACAGCCCTACTTGAAAATGAAATTAGTGGAAAGGAGAGACGTACAAGCAGGAGCAGAGGACAAGGGATAATACGTGATTCACACGCAGTAAGCCTCGGCTGTGTAGCACATCGAATATACATGGGGGAGAAAGTGTAGAGGGGATCTTAGGGTTTAGAAACAGTTAGGAAGCAGACTTTTACAAGGTGAAGTGCAGCTTATGAAGGGAGCTCAGAATGAATAAGACAGTGTAACTGCTTTTGAGGCACAGACTCAAATTATTTATTTAAGAATACCTCTGAAATAGCAGCACAGCTCCCTCGATTTGGATTTTAAAAGTTGTAAAACATATTGTAGTACATAAGAAACATCTGCTCAACTCTATCCTTCACACACAAACAGTACTGTAGACAGACCACATACTGTATCATATAGCGGAAAAATACCTGGTTTATTGTGTGATAAATGTACTGTTAATAATTAAT
The DNA here is from genome assembly GCF_008692095.1 of Etheostoma spectabile. Lineage (NCBI taxonomy): Eukaryota > Metazoa > Chordata > Actinopteri > Perciformes > Percidae > Etheostoma > Etheostoma spectabile. Next base: position 25,687,436 of record NC_045735.1, on the reverse strand, counting down.
AGTCAACCAGTGTGACTGGTGTGGCTTGTGGCGCTTTTCAACTTGCAATCAGTGGCAGCATCTGGCCAGTGAATAGCAGTATTACAATAGCAGGAAGTAACAATAGCAGTTAGAATTATAGAGCTGTGAATATTTCAATAGACAGCCCTCTTATGGGTATGAGATATTAGCTACTGAAATGTATATTCATTTAAAAATTATTAGAATAAATGTTGCAAAATGTTTTAATTTAAAAAAGTGTGTGACAAAGTAGTAGTAGAGATGGGATTGTTTTTAGTTATTTTGTTGAATTTTCTATGTTGCAGCAGGAGAGGAAGTGGAAAAAATATCAAACACAGCAGTTTACTGTTGTTGAGGCTGGCTTTGCACGGCTTTCATTCACGCATACATTTTTTTTTTGTTAAAAAGGACTAAGCAGCATTTCTTCAACAATTCACCTTTGGCTGTTACACTGTATCCTGTTGTGCAGCCTGTGAACATGGAGCAACCATTTTTGTCAGCATTATTAACTGCTGTCGGACTTTATCGGGGCACAAGGGTGCATAATTGGAAAATCTAAACCCATGAAACATAACCATAAGGTCTTATGTCCCACTTGCATCACTGTTATTTATGAATTTACACTGTAATTTCTGCTATCTAGGCTTGGCAAGTATATAAAAGATTCACAGTTAAACTCTGTTGCACAAATCTTCTGTCAATTCACTGGTTTTGTTAGTTTACCAGCCGTATTTCTCTAAGCTGAGTCAATGACCATGTCTCGCTTTAATGTCAGCGACCAGTACTGCCAGTTGAATGGCAATGAATATCCTACAGGTACTTTGTCTGAGATCAGAGACAAAGAAGGACAGGGAGAGAGGGAGAAGTGTCAAGGAGAGGTAAAATTTAAGATAGGACCAAGTGAGAGGAAAATGAAAGACCGTAGGATAAGAGATAATGAGTAGAGAGAGGGGTCCAGAGAAAGACAGAAGAAGAGACTGTCGGGGGATTTAGCAAGAGGAACTGAGGCAGGAAGAGAGTCATGATACCTCAGATATTAGAAACAGTATGAGCGGTAGAGAAGGAGTTTGATGAGTGAGTGCAGTGTATAGTCACCGCAGCATCTCCAGATACGATCAGCACGAGAATGAAGGGCAGCGGCGGGTAGAAAAGCTAGATGCGACAGCTGGCTCCAGTGGTGTGTGGTGAGGGGTGGTATTGTTTCAGCCTTTTGTAGACATCCTCCAATCCCATTTACAAATTGGAAAGCCCACCAGTCACAGTCGCCCAGAAACTGGCTGCTGTCACTGGGTAAGCTGACTGATGGATGGGACCACTGTGCTTGGTGGATCTAATGATAAAGGGGCGGAAGAGGTCAGAGTTGGATTATGACTGCCTGGTGGCACGAAGACAGTGGTGCAGACCGTACTCTGTCTCGTTGATAAAACCACTGTGTTCCACTTGATTCTGCTGGTAATTGACTGGTTATGGCTGGTTAGAGGTATTAATGGGTCCAAAAATTGGACACACGTCCTAAGTCCACATATTTTTTCTGAAATGTCTAAAGGGTACACTGAGTATGCTTTGTATGTGTGATGCAATAATGCCTATTCAACACTAGGTTTAATTTATTTAATCTCCAGTCTTGGTGGAAAATACCGTCTGTATTTGTAAGCTGCATAACACATTACAAAAGAAGTGCAGGATTAGGGAAGGACTGCAACGCCGTAAAATAATGGTTTACTTTAATAACACATTTTTGAAGACTACTATCTACTATGTCTGTTTTATTCAATGAGACAACTGTGAACAGAAGATTTCAGGCGGCTGTGCTCCTTGCCATACAGGGAATGGAGCACACACACGGAGTAGCCAGGCACAGCCGAAGTACACACAGAGCAGCGAGAGGATTTGTCTTGCGACTTTGGTTCTGTCTCAGTCTGAGTACGCCTGAAATGCATACTGTTAAAACTAGACTAAACTGAGATCTAGAGCCATGCAGCTGATTCCTCTGGTGTTTTAGTGCAGAGGTTCTCCATCTTTTTTCAGCCATTGACGCCATACAAGATAAAGAATAGAACAGTGGATGTCCCTGGGAATAATTTTTGAATTTAGCCTATTACTTACACTTCTAAATATTAGTTATGGGAAAGAACAACACAAGAAAATGTATTAAAAAGACGTTAGACGTGCATTAAACTTTTACAGGATCTATAAGTAATAGATTTGTTTATCAATATTATTTGTTGAACTATAAGCCTTTTGTGAAAAAAATAACAATTATTTATTTATTGATAATTCAAATGAATAAATCAAAACACTTTTCACAGTCCTCCTGGCAGAATGCCATGAACCCCACTTTGAGGATCATTGATTTAGAGAACAGGTACTCCAAAGACCCGTAGCCTGGCGTAATGTGACACAGGAATGATAACTGCTATATTCAGTTTAAGTTTTTGACAGGCAATTCAAAAGTTTTGCTTAAGTTTTAATGTTATTCCACAGGGTGTTCTGAATTCGTGAAACAAAGGTCGTGAAACAAATCATAACATCATATACCCACAGAAAGTAATTTCCGTACTTTTTATTGTACTGTATCTTTTGCTTTCAGCTGGCTCCCATAAAGCCCAAGGCTCATGCCATTTTAAGACTAAATTAAACACAATGATTGCCTTTGGCGCTGTAAGCTAACACTGTTATACATTAACAATCAAGAAGTGCATTTGTATTCAACCCTGTCACAGTCCACGCCGCCGAGAATGGAGAGTTGGGATGAGTGAGCACAACTCACGTGCCATATAGTCGTTGTCGTTGGGCTTTTAGTTTTCACTGAGCCGTGAAACAGCTCTCCCATGACAGCACAGGTACAGAGCATCTGCAAATGGCAAAGAGACAATTTGCTGTTGAATAACTCCGGTGTTTGCATGTGAGGGACAGGTCCTTATCAGAGCTCCCGTACGTTGCTCAAAGTTGAAAGTGGGGGGTCAGGCTGAATTAAAGACTTACTAATTAAAATGTCCAGGGAAAATGCCAGGGCTCATTTAATTTATCTCCTCAAGTTCAGTTGGGGAGAGAACAAGAGAGGTGAGGAAAATGAATAATGGTGCGCTATCCCACAAGTTGAAGTCAATCTGATACTAGAGGAAAGATTGTTAAACAGGCTCTCTGTGTGTTTGGTAACAATCAGAAATGTGTTCCATGATATCCTGGTTTAAAGGTCCCACCTGTGTGCGAGTTGATAGGGAGGCGGATTGAGGCCCCAGGCAAAGAAGCAAAATCATGTAATGGGACACCCATAAAAGGCCCATTTTGTTTTCAGCCTGCTCTACTTTTGTCTTTGTGGCATAGCCTTTTTTAATTCTTCTGTTAGGGACTTCCCTCAATAAACAATGAATCAAACCCTGCTTGTGTGTGTGTGTGTGTGTGTGTGTGTGTGTGTGTGTGTGTGTGTGTGTGTGTGTGTGTGTGTGTGTGTGTGTGTGTGTGTGTGTGTGTGTGTGTGTGTGTGTGTGTGTGTGTGTGTGTGTGTGTGTGTGTGTGTGTGGTTGTGTATTTTCTAAAGGACATTACGCATTTTCTTGGGTGGTATAAAGACCATAACAGTTACTGTATAGTCTCTACCGTTGTACTTGAAGTTTTCTCTCAGGAGCGTATGCATTCACACACATTCAGAAAAAAAGGGTATTAGGTATAAGGGTATTGTTGACTGTGTTAGAAGAACGATATATCAAATATTTTTGTGTTCAATGGCATATATCAATTTTTTTTTTCTCCCCTGTTAACTAAATATTAGAATTTAAGAGGAATATCTCCCCTATCACAGCCATTTGAGAGCCAGCTACTATTGTATTTGTCTGAAGATATGAAATGAGTTGATTTCCTAACTAGTTGTCAGAAAAGTATTTGTTTATGTATTACTGGACTATTTACTACTAATTGTCAAATTGGAAAATAATCAGCAGATTAACTGACAACAAAAGTAATTGTTAGTTGCAACTTGCAAACAACTTTGAAATCCACCATTGTGATAAAGAGGATTGTGCTAAGCACTCAGCACATGAAACGCTGCTCCAAAATAGAAAATCGCACTTAAGTGATAATACCGATGTACGGTAGGTGTGAGAGCATTTGCCATCAGATTGTCTAATATTCTAAGTGTTTGTCTTCTTTGGCACCAGAGTTCTTTTTGTGAAGGTGCCTGGGGCTGACTGTCACTGAGAGCAAGTCAGCTTAATGAGATGCCATGTTGCTCTGTGGAAATGATTACCTCAGGAGGAGAGGCATTAGATTGATAAGGGAAGGCTTTGCCTCTGTCCCTGCGATGCCCCAGCGCCTCCTCCACCACCACCCCCACCACCACACTTTTTAGACAGAGACAAGATGCTCCCTCTCAGCGCAAATGACCCATAACATTACTTGAAAAATTAAAAAAGAAGGGACATGTATACACTACTAATCAAGATTCATGTAGAACTAATATATTTTATTTGCAAAAAAGTCAACTTGTTTGTCAAAATAGCACTCATCTAAGTTTTTGTTCCATAGCCTACACAATACTTTTGCATTGCCATGGACTATTACTGCATTGGGTGGCAGTGTGAAATTTTTTTTCCTGAAAATACATTGCCAAATCGCACATTTTACACTGCTAATAGTATACCGTAGGTTCAAGGTGTTAGATAAGCTACCTGGCTGTGTATGGTTTGTGGGGGCTGCGTATCGATTAATGTCATTGCTACTATAGAGATGTAACCACTGAGCTGTAGAGACGGAAACTGATGACGCGTTAATGGCCCATCAGGGCGAACAAACGGATACAGATGCTTTTGCATGCCAGATTTAGAGGAAATTGTACCCTCAACGAGTCTGGCGGTTATAGTTTTAAGGGATGATAAAATCTATTTAAATATTGTTCTGCTCACCTAGAAGCTCAATTTCTTAATTTTATTTGTCAAAGATTGCATCTCTACACTGATCCCTATGGTTACCCCATACTCCTGGGTTAACATCTGTATAGATCTTCACTCTTGGAGCTAGTTATCTGAAATGGAATAAAAGGTTGTTGTTTTTTTTCATCATGTTTCTGAAAAAGCAAGCAGAACATTTTAGGAGTGAAATCGAGACGTGTCACGCCCCCAATCAAGGCATGTTTCGCCTTTGAAATTGTAATGCTGATTAATTGATAACTAAGGTTATTGATGCAATGAAGGATGATTGCTGAATGTCCCATTTGTTACTGTTAGGCTCAGCTTTCTCGGTGTGATTGCTTCCAAGGAGGCAAAGAGACCCATTAATCAGGACTTGGTTGATCGCTTCTCGGGTCAGCAGTGATCTGAGGGGGATGCTCCTCGAGGTGAATGCAGCAGCAGTTTAATAGCTCACAGTGGACAAGCCGGGAAGCCAGCAGATAGTGGTAGTGGTATTAGTAGTAGTTGTGTGCAGCGCTGGAGGACTTATCTGAATGCAGCCAGTGCACGCAGATTTCTAATGAGATTTTGGATCTCATTTTCACACTCCATCCATCCATCCTTTTCTTTTCCCAAATTTTCCTCAAGACCACCACGAAATCTGTTTTACAACCAGAAGAGACAAGTCAATAGATATAAAACAATAATGAAAGCATCGAACCCATCATATACTTATACAAAACAAGTACTGAAAATAATGGATCAGAAACCAACAATGTGGCACCACTGTTTGATTGTACAGAAATGTAAGCGTCTCAATTTTGATAGCTTTATTAAGTTTTCTTTTCTTAAACTTGTTTTTAAATGCGTAAAATGTCTAGCTCCAGCTGTACTCTATCATTTTGTGACTAAAACAAATACAAGAAGGGTGGCCACTAGGGGAGGAGTGGGTGGCAACTGCATAGCAGAGGGGCGCAAAACCACTTTCAGCCAGTCATGTTTTTCAGTAATAGGGACACATTTTTGGAATGAGTTACCAACTGAAATAAAAACACAAACCGAACTGAAAACATTTAATAGAAAGGTGAAACAACCAAACATGTAACCACTGAATCAGTTGTGTTGTTGTAATGTATTGTCTGTGCTAGATGCCTGGCTGTTTGCGCATGGCTGCCAGGGTTCATCCCGGGATCTGGGTATGGGAGACAAACCTTTGGCACCCCAGGCCCCTCACTATCGGGGTGGGTATGGGTGAGCAGGTGCGAGGAAGCTGGGTGCTAGGGGGTTAGTGCTGTTATGTGATGTGTTGGTTTGTGTAATATGGTCTCAACTTTGTGAAATGTTGATGTTATATATTAGTATACAATGTATTTGCTACATGACTGTGTAACACACACTATGTAGTTCTTTTAAAATTTCTATTTGGATCATTTTTTTTAGAAAGGCCCGACGAGGGACTGGGGTAACAAACTAGCCTATAAGCTAGAATCCTTTTATGCAACACATCTACACATATTGTTATGACCTTGACTGTAATAATTATGTATGTAATAATGTGTGCTGCATTGTCCCTAACAAATAAAATGATAGTAATAAATAAAAAAAATGCACTGTAGATGTGAGCCTTTTGGAGCAGACATCAATTAGATTGATTATGGGGATGGGTCTAATAACTGTCAGTTGTATTATCCCAATGACATTATGACAACAGTGGGGTACACTGCGCCCAAAATGGGTTTCTTCAGGAGGGGGGCTGGCGTCTCCCTTAAAGATAGGGTGAGAAGCTCAGTCATCCGGGAAGAGCTCGGAGTAGAGCCGCTGCTCCTTC